>NC_133180.1:77747500-77750000 GCF_049306965.1 Danio rerio
CATTCATTGTTTCATTAATTTGTTCTTTGTTAATTTATTCATTCCATCATTAACTCAATTCTCCATTCATTTGTTCATTCCTTCATTCTTTGTTGGTTTCATTAATTCATTCATTCATTATTATATGTTTGTTTGTTTCATCCACTGATTGTTTGTTTCTTTCATTCATTTTTGTTAATTAGTTCACTCTGGAGAACAGAATGCAGTGACTCTCTAACCAAACACTCAGTCAGACAAATGTTGACAATTTTGTAGGTGACAAACAGGAAGAGAATCAGAAAAAGAGAAAGAAAAGAGAGAGAGAGAGAGAGAGAGAGAGAGAGAGAGAGAGAGAGAGAGAGAGAGAGAGAGGGAGAGAGAGAGAGAGATGTTGAGACGGAACTACATCTGACACGAGCGGAGGAAAGTGATACAGTGAGGAGAAAGGATGCAGACAGGGTGAAGTGAAGATAAAAGCAGAGAGAAACTGAACACAGAACAGGACGAGACGTGGAGGACGGAGGGGAAAAAAGAGACGAGCGAAAAGCAAACAGAGACAACAGCAAAGACAGAACGCATGAAAAAACGGCCTAAATCTTCCGTTCGGATATCAAATGAAGTCTACGGCACAATCCTCCACTCGCAGGGATCAAAGCCTGAAAGCTGAGAGCGCAACTTCTGCCGCTTTATTTGCAGTCGCGTGTCAGTCAAATATGTGCAGCTTTACTATGCAAAGAGACTGGAGGATATAGGAGTGATATTATGAATTGTGCTCCGTTAGATCACATCCAGCCTGTCTGTCTGTCTGTTTCCTCCAGGACGAGTGTTTTAAAGCCACCCGCATGACACTGTCAGCAATGAGGAACTGCAAACTGCTGGATTTCTTGACTTTATGTGTAAAATAGGACAGAGAGAGAGAGAGAGAGAGAGAGAGAGAGAGAGCAGATGTGTCATTCATTACTCATATATTTGCTTTGTTTATTTACTTCTTTGTTGTTCATTGATTTATTCATTCATTCATTCATTCATTCATTCATTCATTCATTTATTCATCATTTCAATCATTCATGCAATCAATCACTCGATCGATCAATAATTCATTTATTTAGTCAATCATTCATTCATTAATTCTCTCATTCCTTCCTTGTTTCTTTATATATTATTTGTTTGTCTAATTCATTCATTCATTCATTCATTTGTTCTTTATTTGTGTTTTGTTCATTGTTAATTTATTCTGTATCGTTCATTTGTTTGTTAAATTCATTCATTCATTCATTCATTCATTCATTCATTCATTCATTCATTCATTCATTTGTTTATCATTTGTTCTTTTTCAATAATTATTAATTTGTCTGTTCAATTCATTCATTCATGCATTCATGCATGCATTCATTCATTCATTAATTCATTGTTTTTTGTTAATATTTGTTCTTTTTTCGTGGTTTGTTCATTCGTTCAGTCAATATTTTATTCAATTATTTGTTTATTCATTCATTCATTCATTCATTCATTCATTCATTCAGTTAATATTTTATTGTTATTTGTTCAATCTTTTGTTATTTGCTTGTGGTTCATTATTTGGTTCATTCATTCACAATTCATTTAAAATGTATTGATTTATTTTTCATTCATTCATTCATTCATTCATTCATTCATTCATTCATTCATTCATTCATTCATTCGTTCGTTATATCAAGTCTGTGTTATTCCAAAAGCACAACACTTCAACACAACCACCTGTTTTAATATACCATAGCAGCTGCTCCAGATGTTATAAAGCAGCCTACATGACACTGTCAGCAATGGGGAAAATGCAGAGTGCTGGATTTCTTGACTCTATGTGTAAAATAGGACAGAGAGAGAGAAAGAGAGCAGACGTGTTGATGTGAAGTGCTGAAACGCTGGTGTTTGGAGCTGCAGCTGATGGATTTGAGAGGGAAATTATTTTGCATTATTCAACATATTACTAAAAGGCTGTTAAATCGGTTCACTAATGTTTTATTTATTGTACTTTTTCAAAATATTTAATTAATGTAAAGAGTTTAATTACATTTTTCCCTTCATTTATTTTAATTGTATTTGATTTTGTATTCATTTTTACTTTTTATCACTCTGACATTATAACGTTTGCTTTTTTTATATTGAATAAATACAGAATGGATGAATGACTGAATACATGAACTAATTAATTAATAAACTAATGAATAAACAAATGAATGAATGAATTATTGAATGAATGAATGACCAATGAACAAACTAATGAATGAATGAATGAATGAATGAATGAATGAATCTGATGCTTTAGGGATTGCAATATAAATATTTTTATAAAGATGTGATGTGAACGTTGTTGAATCTACAGGTCTGTGTACGCCATCTCCTAATATATTCCTGCTAGTACTCGTGTTTTCGGGTGATATTTGATGCATGATTGAGCAAGTTTTTTTTTTTTTTCTTTTAAGTTCTGCAAAATTGATGTGTGAACTCTGTAAAGCTTCTGGCAAGAACAGTTCTGAATCCC
>NC_133180.1:77752500-77755000 GCF_049306965.1 Danio rerio
TCTCATGTGCATATTTATGGTATATTTATTATTATTTATTTATTTAATTATATTTATTTATGCACAAAATATTTTTTCTTTCTTTTTTTAACTTTTTAAAGGCTATTGCATGTGCTTAAATGAGAAAAAAAAGTTATATTGATGCTAATCTATGTGCAAACAACCCTGAAGGATTCATAATGAAAACTCAATATTTACTAATGAACTAGTGATCAATTTCAGTGTCTGTGCAATTCAGTTTCAAACATCTATAAAGTAAAACAACATGAAAGAAATCATGTTCACATAACAGAAAACAGATGCAAGATGTGCATATAGTAACACGATCATTGTGCCAAGAACAATTCAACACTTTTTTGGGGGCATATTAGCATATTTTGGTTGGCACAGCTGTAAATATGCTTACAGTATTAAGGTCTCATTATAACACTGTCGTGGCTTATTTGCAGCATCTCTTGATGACAAACACTGCAGGACATTTTTCACACTGTGTACAACAGCAGCTCTTAATTGCATCCCAGCAATAATGATCAGAGCGTGCCGTTTTAATATACTGTATGACATCTGTAACGTGAGAACAAACTGCAGTTTAAGGAAGACTACAATGTATACTATCTGAAACCAGTGCTACTTTACATTAAGTGGACTATATTAAGGGGACAGTGCACCCAACAATGAAACACAGATCATTTACTCACATTTCAAACATTTATGAGTTCCCTTCTTCTATACAACTCTAAAGAAGGTCATTTAAGGAATGTTGGAAACCTGTAACCATTGACTTCCATTTGTTTTTCCTACAATGAAAGGTAAAGGTTACCAGCTTTCAGCATTGTTTATAATATCTTATATTGTGTTCAACAGAAGAAAGGACCTCATAACCACATGAATAGTAAGTAGATTTTCATTATTGGGTAAATTATTATTAAATAATTATTAAATTACTAAGTACATACATTTAAATTATTAATTTAGTACAATTTACTTATTTTGTACATACATTTTTGTTTACATTGTACAAATACATTAAAAAATCAGCTTTTAATTACATCTGTAATTACATTTGTATCACTGTTGACTCATCCCTTACACCTTAACCCAAATACATTGCACTTCTAGTCTAATGTAAGCACTGTACATAGTAATCAAGGCCACCTCAATGTGCCCTATAAAGAAAATCTGGGTATAGCTAGTCACAGTCCAATAACAAGAGATCAGTATATGGAAATGATCATACCGTAAACATTAAAAACTAATGTTTCCTCATTTTCAGGTAAAATCCCAATGGCTAATGATAATTTTCCTCACTTAGTTTTATAAGTTCATCAAATTTTATATTAAACTTATCATGCGCAGTATGTGGGACTCTTATTTTGAAAACAGGAGACACAGTAAAGTAAAAGTCAGTCACAGTAGTTTGCTTTATATGCTTTAATTATGCTTTATATTGCTTTAGAAAGCTCATCAGAGCACAAAATGCAGGATATACGGATTAAAATATCGTAAAAATATTTTAAAATGATCACTGTAATGCATATTTAGTTGTATCCTTTGTTATCTTATCATGCTTAATAGTACATTTGCTGGACATGTTTGTAATTTGAGGTAGCACACACATGCAGACTGCTGGGTATTGTGTTTAATGTTCATTCAGAAAGCTATGTCAGAGCAGAGCTCATGAATATTCATGACCATTCCAAATATGGTCAATAGGGATCTTCTGATCGCAGGGGTGCTTAACGGAGTAATAAATGAGCATATAACACCATTTCTGGACATATATTGAATTATTGAACTTACTTATGCCACATACCCACTATGTAGACATCAGAAAACAATTGAACATATTTAATCAATGCAGTTTATGGCACTTTTAATTGAAACAGGACACAAAATCCTGAGTTGAATGTCTGCATGAAACTCTTTTTTTTCTCCACTGCAGATTTTCCAGAGCATTATAAAGGCCACCTATGCGGTTTTATCCTTTAATGCACTGGAGATATACAGAGCTATTGTGTGTGTGTGTGTGTGTGTCCTCCGCACTGACGCTTTATGTTATCATCTTGAAAGCTTACTTTAAAGTCACCGCATGCCATGTGTCAGTTTTCTTGAAGAAAGTGCACTTGTGAACATGCAATGTTCGTTAGCATCTGAAACATTCACATTCAATACATCCTTCAGTTATTATAACACTTACTATTTGAGATATGTTTATTTGCAATAGCTAATAGCACAGGTGTCGTCTCAGTCTGTGTAAAATTAATATTTAAAAGCAAAAATAAAAACAAGAAATGACGAATTTGGCCTTGAAATATGGGGGATATTATTTTCATCATATGTGTTAGGCTGCTTTGACTACATAGTAAAACTGCTAAAGATATAAAAATGACATGAGTTCTCGTAATCCTGAAATGAATATATATTTTTGCAATTTTACGATAATTTTTTGACTAAAGTTGAAAAATAAAGAAACCCTGAGGCTCCGTAATGAAAACAATAA
>NC_133180.1:77760000-77762500 GCF_049306965.1 Danio rerio
GGAGAAAAACAGTCTAAAACAACTGATGGAGTATACACTAACCTGCACATTATTCAGACACTAGATGGAGACAAACAGTCAGAAACAGCTGATGGAGTATATACTAACCTGCGCATTATTCAGACACTAGATGGAGAAAAACAGTCAGAAACAGCTGATGGAGTATACACTAACCTGCACATTATTCAGACACTAGATGGAGACAGTCTAAAACAACTGATGAAGTATACACTAACCAGTGCGTTACTCAGACACTAGATGTCGCCAAAAAGTCTAAAACAGCTGATGGAGTATACACTAACCTGCACATTATTCAGACACTAGATGGCGTCAAACAGTCAAAAACACAAAGCTGAAAGAAAAAGCTGATGGAGTATACTAACCTGCGCGTTTTTCAGACACTAGATGGCGCCAGACAGTAAGAATCACAAAGCTGACAGAAACTAAAACAGCTGATGGAGTATACACTAACCTGCGCATTATTCAGACACTAGATGGCACCAAAACTGTTCTACAAATTTCCCAGTAGGGTGAATAGTTCTGACTTCAGCTGTATATATTATTCACGGCTACTACATTGGGACTAAATCCTCAATCATTTTGAATTCTATTGACATAACCTGCATGATGATTAAAGTTAAATCTGACGTTAATATCTGTTTATAAATCCCTCAATCTGACGGTTATGCAGATCTACACGTTCACACGACCCGCTGCCCTTTTCACAGATGAAAATGAATTAGCATCAGGAACTGCAGCCTTCACTTTATTCGCTGTAATTGGTTGGTGTGATAAGTTCAGCCTGATGATGTGTTGTGACACAGGCCGGTTGGTGGAGGATAATGTGAACGCTAATTAACACCGAGCTCGCACTCGCACATTTATTTATTGCATTAGCTTAATTTACGCAATTAAGTGCAACACGCTGATCTTCTGCAGACGCAGCGCTGAGAGATGGTCAAGAGAAACACACTGAGAGTCTGAAGACAGGATTAAAAATATAGTTATTAAATACTGTCAGATATTAAACTTGAGGAGCTGCATCGGGACTAAATTCAGGATTTTTTGTACATTCAAATTCACAAAAAAAATAAAAATAAATAATACTAATAATAAAATAAATAATAAAATAATGATGATATAATAATAATAATAATAATAATAATAATAATAATGATAATAATAATAATAAAAAATAATAATAATATAATAATAATAACAAAAATATATTACAATATAAATATTTTTTGATAGTCTCCAGAACAAACCATCATTATACAATGACTTGCCTAATTACCCTAACCTGCCTAGTTACCCTAATTAACCTAGGTAAGTATTTAAATGTCACTTTAAGCTGTATAGAAGTGTCTTGAAGAATATCTAGTCTAATTATTTACTGTCATCATGGCAAAGATTAAATAAATCAGCTTTTAGAAATGAGTTATTGAAAATATTGTTTAGAAATGTGTTGAAAAATCTGCTCTCCGTTAAACAAAATTGTGGAAAAAAAATAAACAAGGGGCTAATAATTCGGGGGCTAATAATTCTGACTTCAACTGTATAGAGTGTGAATCTCAGGAAAGCTGTCCCAACATGTCCTTTATCATTTTAAAATAATAGAAAAAAATCTACCATTCTTATTGCATCAAAAATACATATAAAATTAAATAAAAGTTCATTTTAATTAGTTTTTTTTTTTTTTGCTACTAATGCAGCGTGAGTGTAAATTACGAGCAGAAAAGCGTTCAGCCTTTGAAGTTAATTACAACATATTTGTGTTTTGCTGTTAATGCAAATCTGACCTTACATTAGCAAAGGTTATGCATTATACAATCAACACACACACACACACACATCATGCGTGCATACTTCCATAATTAACATGCCACAGGCCAGAAATTGCATTATTAATTACATTTGCAAGAGCACAAAAAATATATAATGATGATGATAAAAAATGTCAGCAACGCATACTGTATAAATTCAGCACTATTTTTAATACTTCTTAATAAATAAATACAGATCTTAACTGCGCTCAGATGTGTTTCTATAATGAAGATCTGTATATGCCCTGGGCTGCTGGCATATGGGTCAAAATAATTGACCCAGGCATCATTTTAACAGCAGAATAAAACCCTAAACAATGTTTTTCATCTTGAAGTTTGCTGAGGTTTTTTTTTACTAAAATGACGCCAAACTTTAGAATTAACAAATACTGACGCACACACATTGCATTTTAATTACTATTAATTAATATTATCACTTGATTAATTACATTATTATTCTGCAAGTGCATAAACTAATAATGATAATAATAATAATAATAATAATAATAATAATAATAATAATAACAATGATAATGATAACAATGATAATGCTAACAATGATAATAATAATAATAATAATAATAATAATAATAATAATAATAATAATGATAATGATAATAATAATAGTAATAATCATAATGATAATGATGATAATGATAATAGTAATAATGATA
>NC_133180.1:77765000-77775000 GCF_049306965.1 Danio rerio
TTCTGTAAACTATCAGGAAATAAAAATGCTTAAAGGGGCTAATAATATTGTCCTTAAAATGGTGTTTAAAAAATTAATAACTGCTTTTATTCTAGCCCAAATAAAACAAATAAGACTTTCTTCAGAAGAAAAAAACATTATCAGACATACTGTGAAAATTTCCTTGTTCCGTTAAACATCATTTGGGAAATATTAAAAAAAAAAGAAAAAAACAATCAAAGGGGGCTAATAACTCTGCCTTCAACTGTATTAACAATATAAATATTAATGACTAGAAAGAAACAAAATACCTGTATTATGTATTTGATATGGTTGTTGATCTATAAACATAATGATACTGACAATGCAGATGTTCCTTCATTTCATGATATATCATGCCTGCCACTTTATTACAAAAGTAAAGGTGAAAGTTATCACAGACAAATAAAGAAAGGTTTTGTCTGAAACGTGTGTCTTTGAGGGAAACTAGAGCATTTCCTCTAAGACCGACAACAAACAACACAACAACAAAACAGCAGAAACATGTCAAAGCATCTGACTTTCCTTTATCAGTGGCACTCAAAGGGAAAGCGGCTCTCTTCTGTGCTAGAAAAATGTGAAGCAACACAATAATGTTGCTGATCAGAGAATGTCCATTTCTTGTGCAAACGCTCAATGTTGCATCGGAATCACACTCAAACCATTGAATACAATACTGTGGAGGATCTGCTGGACAATATTCGCCAATTCAATCTTACTTCAAACTTTCTTTTGTGTTTACTTCCTTCGTCACTGCCTTCTACATAATGAGTTCATCACCATTGGATGTGAGGATTAATTACAATGAGGTAAAGCTATATAGAAGACGTTTTTTTTTTTTGTTTTTTTGAGGAAGGAGCGTTCTGACCTCCGGGGAGGGAGTGGTGTTAGCATCACCAAGATGCGGGTGTGGCTTTGCCTGGGTGTTTATCTGAGGAAGCTGAGGAAAAGTTGCCGGTGATGCTCACGTTTACACTGACTTGTCTTCTATAGCCACCGTACTATAAGTTACCTGGTAAGTGCTGACGTGCCTATTCTTTCATATCGTAATGCTGCAAAGTTACCGGTGTCGATGTGTTAGGACAACTCTAAAAACTGCTGCCTATTGGTCACTTCTCCAGTCCGTACTGCCAAGTCACCTGCCAGCCAGTAAACTGCTGACGTGTAACCTCTTGAAACCACCACTGCAAGTCAGTTGAGTCAGTTTCACGCATACACACACACATACATGCATTCATAGACTTATTTACATTTATTTATTTATTATTTTCATTTATTATTATTTATCTTGGTTTATTTGTGGGGAATGTTAGTTATGTGTACCCTGTAAACCACTGTAATAACGTACAATAACATAAGTCATATCCATGTCGCTATAAAACTTTGTGTCCCTGTAAACCGCATATGCCTGTTCACACACATGCTTGTTTTTGTGAATTGTGGGGATGATCCATAAGTTTCCATTGTTTCCATTATATACTGTACAAAAGGTCATTTGTATTGCCCTCACCCCACCCTACTCCTAAACCCAACCCTCACAGAAAACTGTAGACAGGTTTACTTTCTAAATAAAAGCTTTTGGAGAAATGAGAACACCAGCAATGTCCTCATAATTCACCACCTTCTTGTAATACCCATGTCATACCTATGCCATTATACAGATTTGTGTCCTGATATGTCACAAAAACACATGCAAACACCCACACAATAGGCTCTCTAATTGGAATTAGAAGGACACAAGGTGTGACCCTTTAAACCCCCTTAACAATGTACAACTAAGTCAAACCCATGTCATGATACAATTTTGTGTCCCTGTAAACCACATATACCTACACAAACACACACACGAGGCTCTTTAATTAGAATTAGAGGGACATGAGGAGTGACCATGTGAACCATCCTAATAAAGTACAACTAAGTTATACAAATGTCATCATACAACTTTGTGTCCCTGTAAACCACATATGCCTGTCCACACACATGCTTGTTTTTGTGAATTGTGGGACATTCCATAGGTTTCCATTGATCATATACTGTAGAAAAGGTTATTTGTATTGCCCTCACCCCACCCTACCCCTAAACCCAACCATCACAGGAAACCAAGGGCAGTTTTACTTTCTGAAAAAAATAATTCTGTGTGATTGTAAAGCTTTTGTGAAATTAGAACATCAGCAATGTCCCCATAATTCACCACCTTCTTATAATACCTGTGTCATACCTATGCCATTATACAGATATGTGTCCTGATATGTCACAAAGACACATGCAAACACCCACACAGTACTCTCTAATTGGAATTAGAAGGACACAAGGTGTGACCCGTTAAACCCCCTTAATAATGTACAACTAAGTCAAACCCATGTCACTATACAACTTTGTGTCCCTGTAAACCACATATGCCTTTCCACACATGCCTTTCCACACATGCTTGTTTTTGTAAATTGTGGGGACATTCCATAGGTTTCCAATGTTTATATACTGTACAAAAGGTATTTTGTATTGCCCTAACCCCACCCTACCCCTAAAACCAACCATCACAGGAAACTAAGGGCAGTTTTACTTTCTGAAAAAAAAAATTCTGTGTGATTGTAAAGCTTTTGTGAAATTAGAACATCAGCAATGTCCCCATAATTTACCACCTTCTTATAATACCTGTGTCATACCTATGCCATTATACAGATATGTGCCCTGATGTCACAAAAACACATGCAAACACCATTACAATAGGTTCTCTAAATGGAATTAGAATGGTGTGACCCTTTAAACCCCCTTAATAATGTACAACTAAGTCAAACCCATGTCATGATAAAACGTTGTGTCCCTGTAAACCATACATACCTACACAAACACACACACACTAGGCTCTCTAATTAGAATTAGAGGGACATGAGGAGTGACCATGTGAACCATCTTAATAAAGTATTGTATTGTAAAGCTTTGGTGAAATGAGAACATCAGCAATGTCCTCACAATTCACCACCTTCTTGTAACACCTGTGTCATACCTGTCATTATACAGATATGTGTCCTGATATGTCACAAAAAACATGTACACAATAGGCTCTCTATTTGGAATTAGAGGGACACGAGGTGTGACCTTGTAAACCACCTTAATAAAGTACAACTATGTCATATTCGTTCTGTCTCTGTAAACCACATATACCTGTACACACACACACACACACAATAAGCTCTCTGTAGAGTATCCGTTGTTGTTTAAAGTGCATGAATTCATGCAAATGTTCTTTTAAGCGTAGAGAAGCGCATGCATCAAACAGACAGCGCTCCAGCATCTAAAAGCACTGACCATGACAAACACTGTCTGATATTGATATTTCTTGTGGTGCTCAGAGAAACCGAGGCATGCAGCCAAAGCCACCGCAGGCTCACAGAAAAAAAAAAACACTGGCATATAATAATTAATCTGTGCACATTTATTCTGCAACACCGTGACTTATCCCGACATCGTAAGCAGAGGGAACTGTTTAGATGTCTCGCAAAATAATGCAATTTGCACCGTGATTTATGTTCATTGCGCACGAAGAGCCACAATGTCTGTCGGGGCAACGGGGTCATAATTTATTCATCCTCTCACTTTAAGTAATGCACCTCTTCCTCCTATCTAATCGGGAAAATTGCAATGTGCATTACAGAAAAACATTGCCGAGGCAGCAGGTCAACAGAGAAACCTCCAGCGCTGTGGTTTATTGTGCTGCTTGAGATGAACGCAGTCACCTTGACAGACCTGGTTAAGGTCCACATAAACTAAAACTGACCTGATTTGCTTTTTTAATAAACGTCCTTGGTCTTGCGATTCATCAGCGCGTGATACTCCGAATGAGAAAGTTTTAGTGTGTGATAGCCTGCTCTGGCCTTTCCCTAGACTTCCCACGATGCACTAAAGGGGTAGTTCACACAAAAATCGAAATTCCCTGTTCATTTACTGACACACAGGTCATTTAAGATGTTGATATGTTCGTAGAACATTAAAGAGGATTATGAGCTGAATCTGTGGTCCTTGGTGATTCACATAGATACAGTTGAAAGCATAAGTTTACACACACTGTAAAAAAGGAACATGACCATTTTTTTTTAAATGTCTGATGGTAAATCACACTAAATGTTTACTATTTTAGGTCTGTTAGGATTAATTAAATGATTTACATTTGCTAAATGCCAAAATAATGAGAGATTTTTTTATTTTTAGATTTCTTTTATTAATTTCTAGAGAGTCAAAAGTTTACACACATTTCCTTGCTATTGTTTAGCTTTGCTTTTAAACTGTATAACTTTGGTCAAATGTTTTGGGTCTCCTTCCACAAGCTTCTCACAATAGTTTGCAGAAATTCTGACCCATTCCTCCTGGCAGAATTGCTGTAACTGAGTCAGATTTGTAGGCTTTCTTGCTCGCACAAGCTTTTTCAACTCTGCCCACACATTCTCTATAGGATTGAGATCAGGGCTTTGTGATGGCCACTCCAAAACATTCACTCTGTTGTCCTTAAAGCACATTTGAACTCATTTGGCAGTGTGTTTAGGGTCATGGTCTGTCTGGAAGAGCCATGTGTGGCCAAGTTTTAATGTCCTGGCTGATGTGGTGAGATGTTGCTTCAGTATTTCTCCATGATGTTCTTTCTTCATGATGCCATCTATGCTGTGAAGTGGACCAGTCCCTCCTGCAGCAGAACAGCCCCACAACATGATGCTGCCGCCCCCATACTTCACAGTTGGGATGGTGTTCTAGGCTTGTGCGCTTTCCCCTTTGTCCTCCAAATGTAACACTGCTCATTATGGCCGAACAGTTCAATCTTAGCTCCATCAGAGCACAGGACATGTCTCCAAACATCAGTCTATTCCCCAGTGTCATTCAGCTAATGGTAATCTGGCTTTGTTGTTGATTCTGGCTTGTTGATTCTCCATGTTGTCACACAAGGAAGCAGTGTGTTTGAGCTTTTCCTTCAATACTATTCTACAGTTGTGCCGCACATTAACTCAAATGTTGTCAATTAGCCAATCAGAAACTTCCAAAACCCTGACATCATCATCTGAGCTTTTTGTATGTAGTGTATGTAAACTTCTGTATATATACCAGCTATCATATACGTTCCCCGAGCATGCATCACTAGCGCTGCCACATTTGTAGTAATAATAATAATAATTCCTCACATTTATATAGCGCTTTTCTGGGCACTCAAAGCGCTTTACATAGTGGGGGGGATCTCCTCATCCACCACCAGTGTGCAGCATCCACCTGGATGACGCGACGGCAGCCATTTTGCGCCAGACCACACACCACACACCAGCTGATTGGTGGAGAGGAGACAGCGATGAAGCCAATTGGAATATGGGGATGGTTAGGAGGCCATGATGGACAAAGGCCAGTGGGCAGATTTGGCCAGGATGCCGGGGTTAAACCCCTACTCTTTTCGAAGGACATCCTGGGATTTTTAACGACCACAGAGAGTCGGGACCTCGGTTTAACGTCTCATCCGAAAGACGGCGCTCACTGAGCAGTATAGCGTCCCCGTCACTATACTGGGGCATTAGGACCCACACAGACCGCAGGTTGGGCGCCCCCTGCTGGCCTCACTAACACCACTTCCAGCAGCAACCTAGCTTTCCCATGTGGTCTCCCATCCAGGTACTGACCAAGCGCAGGCCTGCTTAGCTTCAGTGGGCGACCATGTGAGAGTTGCAGAGAGCGAGCTGCCGGCTATTTGTACAGTGCTCCCAGGACAAAAGTCATTCAACCGCACTAGTCAAGACTAAAGCCAATGTGAAGATGCTGGACTTTAGCGTTGTGTACGGGTGTAGTAATGTGCAAACAAACAAAACAAAGCATTAAGCAAAACATTTTGGTAAGATTTAGTTTTTTTCGTTTTTGTATGTGACAAACTTTTGTGCTAAACAAGTTGATAATAATACAGTCACTTACTGCACTGACCACAGCGCACAGCAGCACCAGCTCACACTAAATTCTAGGTTTGTGCTAGTTATGTTGAATAACATGAGCAAACAATGTAAATGAAATATGGACAGACGGCTGCTTCTCACTCAGGGCTGCTGTTTATGCTAATGAGGGTTTATGCTTTCTCACTCTGATGACACCTACAAAGGGAGAATGTCAATCAAAGAGTCTCCTTTATCAAGTCTGATTATAACAACACAGAATTACTTCATGTTTACCAGTAGAGGCTGGCTATATTCACACGCTGCTGACACAAAACTGGGTTTAAGTCCCTTATAAAAAGATGTTTGCGTAATACCTCCCCTTTAGGATATCGGTGACTGTGAATAATATTTATTACACTCCAGTCAGTTCCTTATGCATTAAGTTACCGCACATCTTAAACATGCATTTCTTGTTGAATATCCTGTTTAGCATTACAGAAGAGAAATGGGTTATAAATGCAGAGCACCATGGGTGTCTGTCCCTAGATTACTCTGCTGCTAAATAACTAAAGTGGGTAAATGCACTGCGTTTCCACATCACACATTTATTACAAGCTCTGAGCACTTAAAATATAATAATAAATAACAGAATCAATGAACGCCAGTGAGCCTTCGTCTTCAGAAGAGGATGAATATCCTCCTGCTGATTCTCCATATGACATGATATTTCACATTAAACAATTATTATTATCTTGAGCTTCAGTCGTCTCCATCTGAGAGAAACTCACTGCCTGAAGGACTGATTTTTGATAAATATGCATTCATTTTGAGCATTGATGGAAACAAATCCACGTACCTTGACAAACTACTTATATTACATTAATAATAATATATTAATATTACATTTATCCAAACGTTTGTCATGATTTTTAAATTGGGTATACACTGTATAAAAAACAAGGCTCCATAGATTTCATTTAAGCTGTCCCAACACAAATCAGTTTACTTTTTAAAAATGTAAGTGGATTGAACATACAAATTTAAGTTGTCCCACCAAAAAAAAAAAAAAAAAAAATCAAGAATCTCTGCATATAATACACAGCGGCCACTGGTGGATTCACGACAACAAAATCTGCCAAAAAAAAAAAAAAACGTAGCTCCTGGGACATTTGATGCTCTCCAGAAATGTATACAGGGGTACGTATTTTTTTATATTCTTTAATTTTCTTCCATTTTATTTAATTTTTTCTACTTTTTTCCTTTCCTTTTCTTTTATACTTCATTTTATTTATGAATATTTTTGCTTTTCTGAAAATTAAAGAAAACAAATTAATTTTATTTAATTACATTTTTGTTTTATTTATTTTGTTTCATTTTCTTTCTTTTTATTATTATATTATATTATATTATATTATATTATATTATATTATATTATATTATATTATATTATATTATATTATATTGTTCATTCATTCATTTTCTTAGTCCCTTTATTAATCCGGGGTCGCCACAGTGGAATGAACCGCCAACTTATCCAGCAAGTTTTTACACAGGGGATGCCCTTCCAGGCGCAACCCATCTCTGGGAAACATCCACACACACATTCACACACACACACACACTACAGGCAATTTAGCCTACCCAATTCACCTGTACCGCATGTGTTTGGACTGTTTGGGAAACCGGAGCACCCAGAGGAAACCCACGCGAAGGCAGGGAGAACATGCAAACTCCACACAGAAACGCCAACTGAGCCGAGGTTTGAACCAGCAACCCAGCGACCTTCTTGCTGTGAGGCGACAGAACTACCTACTGCGCCACTGCCTCGCCATATTAAATTATATTATATATTCTTTTCTGTTCTTTCAGTTTATTTACACTGGTCCAACATTAACGAACTTCACGCCACATAACAATTATTGCATTGCACTGGCATGAGCACGAACATAATCATCTTTACAGCTATTGTTCTTAGTGTGAAAGACCCTGAATAGTTAAAAAGCATGTATGTGTGAGAATGACACGCTTAAAAACCAGATATTCATAAAACCAAAAATAATAATATTAAAAACGCGAACGCAACAAAAGCCTGTTTTCTCCAGAGCTGCTGTTGTTGTATATTAAAGCCTCAAGCTAATCCTTGTTTTCCCCCCGTGTCTTTGAGCCTGTAAATGGCTTCATTCACTCTCAGAGCTTCCTGTCTTCACTGCTTTATTCAGAAATCTCATTCCTGATGCAGGTCTTGTGTGGACTCAATCAATGGCTGTTTCCCTTCATAGCGGCTGAGCTGCGCTTTGTTCCCGACACTTCACAGGGACCGAGGCTTGTCCCCTATTTGTATTGCGGCTCCGGATTGAGCCAGGAGAGATTCTGCTTTGTGAAGCCGCATCGAGCGCTTTCCGCCTACAAACTCCTGCGAGATTCGGGTTTGTTCTCGAGTCCACTTCACATACAGCGACTGATGAAAGTCTACTGCCAATAGCGGAATCACAGCCTACGATCACATGGACATGCGTTGAAGCTGAATTACTACAGCAGCCCTCCTGTGATATTTCATTAAGGCTAGTATTTAGTTATTAAAGCACTATTAAAGCAACTATTGTTGGGTTGAAACCTAAAATTACTAGGGTATACTGTATTCTTACAAGGACACGGACATGAGTTAGCAAAATATGATTGAAGACAAAATTACACACTCCTCTGATATTTTGTGAAACTAAGAAGAGGGTCTTTTTTATTTTAATTTTGTTCACGTGATGTTTAACAGAGCAAGGATATTTTCCAGTGTGTTTTCTAATCATTAAATAAATATTAAATACACATTATTTGCATATTATTAATATTTATTTATGCAACAGTTCTGGCTGGTTCTCGAATATGATTGGCTGATTGTCATGTGATATCCTGCAATATCAGCTCTCCTACAGCCACATCACCCCCTGTATCACTCCGCCCACATAGAGTGACAGCAGGTCAATAAACTGACTGCAGTTTGACAAATATCGCAGCTGTTGGACAACATCATGTACTTTTGAGGCTTATTTAGGAGATAATGTAGTTTAGATTGCAACTGCAGTTTATTAATAAGGACAGTGCTTGTTTTAGATATTTATTATTTTGGAGATTCAGTTAGTGTCCATCAGCCGGTCATACTGAGCAGAGCAAAGACGGTTGACGTTTTGCCACAAGATGGCGGCAGAGACCACGTAATTGTAACCTCGGGGAGTGACACTGAGGTAAGATCCACAATGCAGGTTTATTCGTCGTCAGGCAAGCAATGGTCAATACAAGTGCAAACGGGTATGTGAAGGCAATCCAGAATCGTAGTCGAAGTAACATGCAATAGGTCATACGGCAGGCGGCAGACTAAGACAGAAAAGCTAACAAGGCTAAGGTCCGTACACAGGATAACAAGACTAGGAAACGCGTTGTAGTGCTACTTACAGTAAACAAGACTCTGCAAACTGAATGAGTGAGTGTGTGGCTTAAATAGTGTGTGCAGTCTCTGGCAATCCTCAGGTGGTGCGAGTAATCAGTCTAGATGAGGAAGCATGTGTGAGTGTGACCGGAGTGCATGAATGAAAGTGTAGTCCATAAATGGCGGATTTGTAGTCCATGGTTATGGTTAGTGCAAACCAGTGATCTTATGGAATATAATCATGTGTCATATAATTAATAATTGTGTGAGTAATCATGTGGTAATCGTGACAGTAATACGCCCTTAGAGAAGAAATTTAAAACTACAGCTGATTAAATCATTATAAATCGGGTAGGTGACGCTCTAAGCCGATCTCTTTCTTGTGTGTGCTGTAGTGCTGTATTTACAACATTAATGTAATCAAATTAATTATATTAAAAATGCATTTTGTGTGTGCTTTCGTCTTACTGTTTTTACACAAGTGGGCTTAATTTTATTTAATGTTTTATCTCGCATTGGGGCCATCAACCCTATGGGCTCGCATTGCACACACACACACACACACACACACTATAATATTCATAAATATCTATGCATATATATTGCCTAATTTACCTAGTTAAGCTCTTATATTACAAAATAAAATAGCTTTAAAAGCATAAAAAGCTGAGTA
>NC_133180.1:77780000-77790000 GCF_049306965.1 Danio rerio
CACACACACACACAAACACATACAAACACACAAACAATCACACACACCTTACACACTTGCACGCACACACAGCCACACACACACCCACATCAACACTTCAAAAATACACAAAAAACACAGATGCCTGGAGCCCGAGACACACACACACACACACACACACACACACACACACACACACAGACCTAACACAAAAACAAACACACACCCCAACAAAACAAGACTGCATGCATACACACACACACACACACAAAACACAGGTGCCTGGAGCCCGAGACTCAGACACACACACACACACACACACACACACACACACACACACAAAACACAGGTGCCTGGAGCCTGAGACTCAGACACACACACACACACACGCACAGACTTAATAAACACCTCAACAAAACAAGACTGCAAACACACACACACACACACACACATAACACAGATGCCTGGAGCCTGAGACTCAGACACACAGACACACACACACACACACACAGATACACCACACATACAGATACACAAACAAACGCACACATCTTACACATGCACACTTGCACGCACACACACATGCCCACATACACAGATGCATGGACCCTAGGGTCCAAGATCCATACACACACACACACACACACACACACATAACACGCAAACAAACACACACCTCTCACAAAACAAGACTGCACACACACACACACACGCATGCACACACAAAAACGTACACTCTCACACAGATTTGACATCACAACATGTGTTCGAGACACAAAATCTCTTGATGATTACTGATTGAATAATAATAGCAACTAACTAAAAAATGTGTATAAATATATGAGACATACCTGGCAACTAAATAATGTAAGTAAACATAATAACAACATATGTGCATTATTAAAATGATTAAGTATTTATTTTGTAATAAAACTAAACATTAGTACACATTAAAAAGCACATATCTGGCAACCTTAAAATGCAGTAATTCCACTATATGAACAGTACTACAGTCACTCGGGTGTCTCAGACTTATATAATAAAGTAAATAAGTTATGTTTGTTAATTAAATAAAGCTAAATATCACACCGAACACATTAAAACCTGGCAACCTTAGTAATGCGGTAAGTCCTGTATAATTAGTACTGTAACTACTCAATGTGTTTGTTATTAAAATTATTTTTTATAATGTTAAATATCTCTCAGAACACAATAAACCCCACACACCTGGCAACCACCCAAGCATCGCAGTGAGTCCTGTATGATTAAATGATTCGTGTTGCAATACTTTACAACACTGTAATACAATTATTATTATTATTATAATACAATAATTATTATTATTATTATTGTTGTTGTTGTTATTATCATTATTATGATTATTATTATTATTATTATTATTATTATTATTATTTATTTGTATTTTTATTTTATTGTTGTTATTGTTGTTATTATTATTATTATTATTATTATAAATTTTTACTTTTATTATTATTTTATTATTATTATTATTATTATTTATTTGTATTTGTATTTTTATTTTATTGTTGTTGTTATTATTATTATTATTATTATTATTAATTTTTATTTGTATTATTATTTTATTATTATTATTATTATTATTATTATTATTATTATTATTATTATTATTATTTTGTATTTTTATTTTATTGTTGTTATTATTATTATTATTATTATTTATTTGTATTTTTATTTTATTGTTGTTGTTGTTGTTGTTGTTATTATTATTATTAATTTTTATTTGTATTATTATTTTATTATTATTATTATTATTATTATTTGTATTTTTATGTTATTGTTGTTGTTATTATTAATATTATTATTATACAAATAATAATACAAATAATAACTGTAATATTTATAATAATAATAATAATAACAACAACAACAACAACAACAACAACAACAACAACAACAACAACAATAACAACAATAATAAAATAAAAATAAATAATAATAACAATAATAATAATAATAATAATAATAATAATAATAATAATAATAATAATAATAAAATAATAATAATAATAATAACAAAAACAACAACAATAAAATAAAAATTAAAAAAATAAATACAATAATAGTTATATTAAAATGCTTAAGTATGATTATTTTTAAACACACACCTGGCAACCACCCAAGCAGCGCAGTGATTTCTGTGTGATGAAATGATCAGTGTTGTACCTCAGCAGGCCACAGTTTATCACTGCAAATATTGTCTGTAAATTACGGTGCAGTTATCAGAGCTGGAGACGGATGAGCGCGTTCCTCCTGCCCTATAAAACTCTGCTTTCAAGCCAGAAAGAGCAGAACTGTCATCTCTAATGCGCTGGAAACTCACTCGCTGACATTTGTTTGGTAGAGGAGCCTCGCTTTCACGGCGGGGGCCTAAAAATATGCCTGCGGAAAATGTTTGGACAGCACTTTTTTTTTTCACTTTTACTCGGTGACTTTCTAGCGGAGTATAGCCGCGTCACACAGTTGACTTTTATATGTGTGTGTGTGTGTGCATGCATATGTGTGAACGTGTGTGTGTATAACAGATGGGGATCTCTCGCAGGACTCGACCTCTGGTGTGTCACCACTCTTCGATCCGCATGACGCTTTATTTTCAGCTCGTGTGTTTCTCTTTTCCGACCTAATTTTTGTGCTGTTTATCCTTCATTCTGCTTCCCGCTCAAGTGCAGACATGAGATGCTGTGTGTGTGTGTGTGTGTGTGTGTGTGTGTGTGTGTGTGTGTGTGTGTGTGTGTGTGTGTGTGCATTTCTGAAGACGCTTTTTTAAATATTTAGTTTCCAGACTTTTTGAAAACCTCAGTGTCTCAGACTTAATCTAAGACATCTTCATTTGTGTTCTGAAGTTACATTTTTGGTGTGAACTAACCCTTTGAGTAAACCTGGTGTACAGCGCAGTTATATGATCAGGAACGGAGACCGAGTGCTTCATAAATCAGAGCTGCTCCTGTGGGACGGCGGACAGATGGAGAATCTCACATCTACACCTTCAGCTGAAATGCAGATCTCATGAATATTCATCAAGCAAGCAAGTGGTTTGATTTAATTTAGCTCGATTGCATGTCAGAATCTGCATATGTGGATTAAAGTGACCAAAAAAAACATATGTTCCAGTTATATGAGCACTAATATCCTGCTCTGAGCACCACAGACCGTCTTAATCTGTTTACTGGTGCAAGATTGCACGTGTTGCATATATATTAATGGCTGTACTGTGCCAGTTTCTGATTGATTGATTGATTGATTGATTGATTGATTGATTGATTGATTGATTGATTGATTGATTGATTGATTGATTGATTGATGCTTATGCTTTTTCACAATTTTGTTTTATTATTAATAATTATTTTTGATTAATTACTAAAATTTTGTGACTAGCAAAACAGAAAAATCATTTATATTTTATTATTCTAATGTATATATTATAAACTGTCTAATTTTATGTTTATATATTAATTTTATTATTATTTTATATTATTTAATGTAAAAAAATTCTAAAATATTTTTTTAAATAATTTTTTGAGGACAAAAACATACAAAACAGAAAATTTGATTCATTCCTTCATTTTCTTGTCGGCTTAGTCCCTTTATTAATCTGGGGTCGCCACAGCGAAATGAACCGCCAACTTATCCAGCAAGTTTTTATGCAGCGGATGCCCTTCCAGCCGCAACCCATCTCTGGGAAACATCCACACACACACTCATACACTACGGACAATTTAGCCTACCCAATTCACCTGTACTGCATGTCTTTGGACTGTGGGGGAAACCGGAGCACCCGGAGGAAACCCATGCGAATGCAGGGAAAACATGCAAACTCCACACAGAAACACCACTGCTTCGCCCAAAAAAATTAGATCAATAAAGTAAAATAAATAATCTAAAACTTAGCACAACTTGCCAAAAAAACTAACAAACACACACACATGAAGTAAATAAATAAATACAAATGGAATAAAAAAAAATAAATGCAAAAATAAATGCATAAATACATAAAAAATAAAAATAAATAAATTAACAAATACATAACATAAATAAAATAAAAACAAAAGTGCATAAATAAATAAATGCCTAAATGAATAAACAAATGAATACAAAAAATGCTAAATAAATGTATGCAAAAATAAATATCTGCATAAATAAATAACTGCACAAATAAATAAATAAATAAATAAATAAATAAATAAATAAATAAATAAATAAATAAATAAATAAATAATAAAACAAAACAAAACAAAACAAAAACAAAACAAAACAAAAAACATAAATTAATTAAATAAAACAAAAATAAAAAATGCATAACTAAATACATAAATAAATCAACAAATAAATAAAAAATGCTAAAAAAATGCATGCACAAATAAATAACTGCACAAATAAATAAATAAATACAAAACAAAACAAACAAAAAATAAAAACAGAAACTAATTAAATAAAACACAAAAAAAATTTTACAACTAAATGCATAAATAAATACAGAAATAAATCAACAACTGAATACAAAAAAATACTAAATAAATGCATGCATAAATAATTAAATGCATAAACAAACAAATGGATGGATAAGTAAATAAATGAATAATAATTAGTGTTTTTAAACTTTCTCTCTCTCTCTCTCTCTCTCTCTCTCTCTCTCTCTCTCTCTCTCCTTTCAGTTACACACCAGTAATAAACAATCCTGTTTTTAATATTTTATTTTTATTTAATATAAAATAAATAAAATATATTAATATAAAATATTTTTTTCTATTTTAAGAAAAAAAACTTGATAAATAAAATAAAAGAAACTGTCTAAAACTTGACAACTAACCAAACAAATACATGAAATAAATAAATAAATGTAAAAAAAATAAATGTATAAATAAATTAATTAATTAATAAATGGATAAATAAATAAATAAATACATTTTTAAATGGCAATATTACCTCACATTTAAATTTCTCAGTCTCTTCATTTCTCTCTCTCTCTCTCTCTCTCTCTCTCTCTCTCCAGTAATCCACCAGTAATAAACATTCCCTTTTTTCCCCACTAATTATTGTATGAATCAAAAACGCTTTAAACTCTGACATCTAGAAAACAGCTTCATATTTTCCAGCTGATATTCTAGTCCCTGCGTCTCCAGCAGTCTTTGAGCTCCGGTTCCTGGCGTTTTTCATCTACTATTGATTATGTCGTTTGTTCGGGTTCATCATAATTAAAGTCCTTCCCGTAAATCCAGCTTTGGGAAGCGTCTGGAAGATTACCCCAGTGTCAAGCGCTCCCATGATGATGATGATAATAATAATAATAATCATCTCTTCCTCAAGTGAGCACAGATATGATTATGAAGACAGCTTTGGCTTTGCTTCATGGCAGATGTAAACACTAACCAGCAATAAAAGTCCTCTCGGCTCTGACAAGGTCAATAGCGCAGTAATAAAGGTTGATTGAGCAGAAAAAGGAGAATACTTCAGTACAGTACTGATTAAGATCAATAATGATGCACTAAATGCTGAGATATTGGGCTCTATCATACACCCGGCGCAGTGTGGCGCAAGACGCGGCGCAATAGTCTTTTGGTAGTTTCAGCTTGGCGCAAGAGTGGTTTTGAGGCGTTGCGCTACGCTGTTTAAATAGCAAATGCATTAGCGCTCATTTGTGCGCCCATAGGCGTTCTGGTCTAAAAAGGAAGGCGTTCTGAGGCGCACTGCTGGCGCGTAGCTATTTTGAGAAACTATAATAGATTTTTCATTAGACCAAAACAAACCCGGTCTAAACTCCAGAGCAGAGTTGCGCCTCGCTTACACACTGCTTAATACACACAAGAGAGCAATAGGCAAATATCTTTACATATGAAAAAATTTAAATATTAAGGATATATATATATATAGGATATAATAAGGATATATATATATATATATATAGGATATAAATATAAAGGATTAAAATATTATAAAACATATTATTTTCTAGCCTACATAAATGTGAAAGTCACTGCTTTTATGTCTTCTTCATCTCGGGAGGCTTTTTCAGTTCATTCATAACAATTTGCTTTTGTATAATGTTATTATTATTAGCTGTAATATTTATTATATCCATATTTATATTTGTTTTATTAAAAACAAGCTTAGATTTGCCCACCTTTCAGGTTTTAGACTATATAGGGCACAGAATGTGTTTTAGGATATAACTCAGGTTTTTGAGCACACTTCATTATTATTGTTCATTTATTCGTTTGCTGGAAATTAGAACTGAATTTAGAAATAGTTTTGAAACGAATATTTGCGCTTAACAAACACAATTAATTATGTATAGACTAATTGATGTCTGTGTGTAAAGGTTTCCCTATCCAAGAGCGAAAGTGATCCATTATCTCTCATTCTCACGCAGTAGATGCTCTGTTGAACTGTTTTCTGTCAACTGTGAACTGTTTGCTTGTGAAATGCTCATTTTTTCACTTAGACTTACTTTGCGTTCTGTAAATAGTGAATGCGCTCTTGGCGCGGCACAGCTGGCTCTTAAAGGGAATGGGAGATGAGACTCTAATTGGTTTATTCTCAAAACACACCTATAACTCATTAAGAAAATAAACTCAACCCTTTTAGACCATACGCCACGATGCAAAGCGCATTTTCCCGTCCGTAAATTAGCAAAAATGCGTTCTGACACACCCTGAAAGCGTTTGCGCCCTGCGTTTTGCGCTCTCCGCATGGACCGTTAAAATAGAGCCCTTTGAGTATATAAAGCTGAAGCACAAGTTTTAATTATTCGCCCTGCAGTGATTTTAGTTTTCAAGTATTTCTCAAATGATGTTGAACAGATTCAGGAATTGTTCACAGTGTTTCCTCTAATATTTGTTCTTCTGGAGAAAGTTTTATTTGCTTTATTTCGGCTAGAATAAAAGCCTTTTTTTTGTTTTAAACACCATCTTAAGCTCAATATTATTAGCCTTCTTAAGCAATATTTGTTTTGGATTGTCTACAGCTGGGGTTTTCAACCTTTTAGGAAGAATCCTCCCTTCCACCCCTACTCCTCCTCCTCCAGATAGGTGGCACGGTGGCCCAGTGGTTAGCACTGCTGCCTCACAGCAAGAACGTCACGGGTTCTAGTCTTTACCAAGCCAGCTGACGTTTCTGTGCAGAGTTTGCACGTTCTCCCCGTGCTCCCCGGTTTCCTCCCACCGATTAAAAACATGCAACATAAGTTTATTGACTAATC
Source organism: Danio rerio (assembly GCF_049306965.1). Taxonomy (NCBI): domain Eukaryota; kingdom Metazoa; phylum Chordata; class Actinopteri; order Cypriniformes; family Danionidae; genus Danio; species Danio rerio. The sequence continues at coordinate 77,787,214 of NC_133180.1, forward strand.
CAAATCGGCACCATGGACATGCTGCTAGTCAGTAGTCCTCTCTTAAGAGTGATCACTATCTGTTCATTAGCTACTACAGCAGGGGAGTTCTCCAGATCTACCTGAGCTCAAACTCCCCTCTCGCCTTGCAAACGGGAGGGAGCCCTGGGCTCGAGGACCTTATGAGCTCAGGGCTCTCTCCCGGGACAGCATCAGCTAAGGGTTGAAGTGTTATTGATATTGTACTTTTGGCTACTGCACTGATGTATAACACACAGAATGAAAGTGCTTATGCATTCGCATGCTTTAAAGGTTTGCTCCATAACATCTTAAAATACAAGCGTGTGACTCTCAAACATTCATTCATTCATTTTCTGCCGCTTTTCCGGGGCCGGGTTGCAAGGGCAGTAGTCTTAGGAGAGAACCCCAGACTTCCCTCTCCCTAGACACTTCCTCCAGCTCCTCCGGGGAGATCCCGAGGCGCTCCCAGGCCAGCCGGGAGACATACAGTAGTCCCTCCAGCGTGTCCTGGGTCTTCCCCGAGGCCTCCTCCCGGTGGGACATGCCTGGAACACCTCCCTAGGTAGGCGTCCAGGAGGCATCCGAAACGAGCCACCTCAGCTGATTTCTCTCGATGTGGAGGAGCAGCAGCTCTACCCCGAGCTTCTCCCAGGTGTCTATATATATATATATATGTCTGTGTAATGCATGTGTGTTTGTGTGTATGTGTGCAAGCATGAATGAATGCATCAGTGTGTTCATGTGCACGTACAAATTTGTGCACATGTTAGTGTGTGTTTATGTGCAGCTGAATCAGAAGCTCATGCTTGTCAACCACAGCACATACATACACACACACACACACACACACACACCTGTCGTGAATGTCAGATCATGTAAAGTATATGAAGCGCACACGGCTGTTTGCCAACAGTGCTGAAGCACAAACAGCTGAAGCGTCTCACCCAGAAACACTGTCACACATCATCACAGCCGCTCACACTCACACACATGCACACACACACACACCCTACAGCGAACACACTAACCCAATTAAACACACTCGAGCGGAATTTAAACTCTCTAATGAGTTCATGATTCACTATCAGAGATGATGGAAATCATCTGTTTCTACTTTTAATGGCAAACTCTCTGTTCAGACAGTGTCTGCATTCTGTCATGAGGAGATCTCTCTCCACAGTCAAAATTAAATATATATATATATATATATATATATATATATATATATATGTTTGGGATAAATAATAAATCATTTATAGGGTAAAAAAAAAATCAAGAGAAAGATTCATTTAAAATGTAGTTTTTTAGTATGTTTTATTAATTAATTAATTTATTTATTTATTTATATTGTTTACACTTAGACACACACACACACACACACACACACACATATATATATATATACATACAGTGTTGATTTAGTCGATTTAGTTTTGTCAATTTACTTATGTTACATGTTTTTGGTCTTCAGGAGGAAACCCGAGAGCCGGGAGAAAACCCACGCAAGCACAGGGAGAACATGCAAACTTCACACAGAAATGCCGACTTGGCCAGGTAAGATCTGAGCCAGTGACATTCTTGCTGTGAGGCAATGATGCTAACCATTGGGGCTCCGTGCTGCCCTGACAAGTAAAGGGGAGGAGCAGGGCTGGAAGGGAGGATTCTTCAAGACGAAGATGGCTAAGGTAAGATACTCTGATTATTTATATCGATGTAGGAATCGTCTGATTGGTGAATTGTGTGTTAGCTAATGAGGGACCAGCTGCTATCAATCATAAGCGCGTGCTCCTCTCGAAATTAGTTTATAAATGGTTTATAAACAATTTTCGTATGGTCCTGCAAACTATTAATTTCATTTCAGACTAATTTCAAAGTGAAATCTAGCAGTTTAGAGTTAGATCATTATTTTTATTGGGAAATAAGAGTGTGTTTTCTGTAGTCTATATGTTGTTCTACTGTTGTTTCATATATATATGTATATATATATATATATATATATATATATATATATATATATATATATATATATATATATATATATATATATATATATATATATATATATATATATATATATATATATATGTGTGTGTATTTACTTGCTCGGTGTCCTTGTGGGTGTTAGTTGTTTTGCCCTTGCAGGCTTTAAGGACCTTTGACCAGCAGTGAAATCCTTCAGCGCAGTGATCTGTGTAGTGTAGTGTGGATAAACTTCAGCTGTGCCTTACAGTAATACACTGAGTCTCACCAGCATTCACTGTTGCAGATCTTATTATTCAGATCATTATAAAAAGATGCCTGACGATTCCCTCCAAACATTTGGAGCAAGATTAATATGAAGACGTGTTGCGCTGCGACACTGAATTGTTTATTTGAGGCATTAAAATCATGTAGACAAAAGGAGAATGTGTTGATATGAGTGTTAGGGAGTTCCTCGTCGTTTAAGACACTGCAGAATGCATCATTTTTAAGACAATACACAGTGCTTGACATTAGAGTACATCCCCTTACATATGTTTTTAATATTTTATCCATTTCTCAATGAATTTGGACAATAAATTAAGTGCGAAATGTTTTATTAAACAATTATGATCCATTCATTCTCCTTCAGCTTAGTTCCTTTATTTATCAGGGGTCGCCAACTTATCCAGCATATTCAGCCACAACTCAGTGCTGGTACACACTCATTCATACACACACACTCATACAATAAGGCCAATTTACTTCATCAGTTCCCCTATAGCGCATGTGTTTGGACTGTGGGGGAAACCGGAGCACCCGGAGGAA
>NC_133180.1:77795000-77862500 GCF_049306965.1 Danio rerio
AAAAAGTGAAATTAGGCATTAACTTGAGCAGCTGTTTTCCCACGCTAACTGTCTCTTCTTCACTGATGGTTGCTTCTTTTCAAATATATACACTCATATTTGCTATAACTTTGCATGAGAACATCAAGTTCAGCTGGAGAAAGAAATGGTGATCTCTTTTATAAGATATTGCCATAGTCACTCGTAATGTCTGCGCTCCATTGATAATGCCTTTTTAAAGTCACGGTGTGCGCGCTTAACTCTGAGTTGGTCTACTCGAAGTTGATTGACCCAACTCAGATCTGCTGTTCTGAAACCGAAAACTCTGAGTTTTTAATCTCTCGGTAAATCAACTCAGAGTTCAAGTTTAAACTCTGAGTTGTTTGAACCTCCTTACTGAAACAGGCCCCAGATGGACAGAAAATAAATAAATAAATAAATAAATAAATAAATAAATAAATAAATAGTTACTCATGCTTTTTAAAGAAATAGTACATAATTAAATAAGAAAGCCAAAATTTAAGGTCAGAAAAGCACAGTTACTGGTATCAACATCAGGGAGTCTTCAAAAAATGCCATATAATTAAAAGAGAAAGCCAAAATTGCAGGTAGAAAAGCTCCTTCAGTTTCTGGAGTAAAAGCATCATGTTTTATGGATGTTGGGCTAGAAAACTCATCTTCTGTGTTTCATTATACAGTCTCTACTCTTCTCCAAATCCGCATCCGGATGATCCCGATGTGTGCGCTGCGTCTCTCGGGGCGTTCAGAGTCTCTCCACGCTTTTAGTCCAGCGCTGCGTCTCTGCGCTGACCCGCTCTTTCTTCATTTCTCAAACCATCCGGAAGGGCCAAAGGGAGAGGCCTGTGCAATTTCCTTCCTCTAATAGGTACTTCCAGAGCTCACTTCCACAGTCCTGAGAAGTGACAAGATTAAAGAATAGCTGCTCCATTCGACGAAGAGACCGGGGCAGAAACAGAGGGCAAAAATACTCCGGGTAATTATGGGGAAATCAAGCAGACTGCCACAGCCGCGCTCTCACGTCACCGCTTCACTCCCAGCGGATCAAATCCACAGCTTTTTACTTTTCCCCTGCCTCTGTTCTCTCCTTCCCGAGCTGATATTGCACTTTAGTTTAGAAAAACAGACTAATAACGCTCTGTGAAGCTTCCACTTTGAAGCTGGTCTGTGAATGGCTTAAAAGCAGCTACAATGGAGTGATATGGAGAGGGCAGATGAGGAGAGAATATTAACCAGCCTCAGGAAATACGCGATATTTATATATATTACTCCAGCAGATTCTGCAATCTGACCCACGCCGGCAGCACTCTTTACCACCCATGCAGGCTCATTGGAAAATTTATGCTAGTCTGCATTTTTTGTTAAATGCAAAATACGTTGCTCCGAGTTTGTTTCATTGCACGTTTCAGACAACAAATCCACTAGATCACACTTTCTAGACTTCTGAAAATCTGATATATGTTGCTCCAGGTACATTTATAGCACATGTCAAATGAAAAATCCACTAGGTGGCGACATCTACGTTTTTGTCAATGTAAAATATGCTACCTGTGGTATGTTTGTTGCACATTTCAAGTCCACTAGAGGGCGCTCTACACCTTTGTAAATCAAAAATAAGTTATTTAAGGTACATGTTTCAAGTCCACTAGAGGGCGCTGTCTACATTTCTTTTATGTGAAATACTTTCATTACAGTACGTTTTGTTGCACGTTTCAGATGACAAATTCACTAGAGAACGCTGCCTCCATTTTTACAAATCTGAAACATTACTTTGGGTACGTTCTGTTGGGTTTCAGATGACAAGTCCACAAGAGGGCGCTTTACACATTTTTAAAATCTGAAATATGTTATTTAGGGGCGAGGCAGTGGCGCAGTAGGTAGTGCTGTAGCCTCACAGCAAAAAGGTCGCTGGGTTGCTGGTTCAAACCTCGGCTCAGTTGGCGTTCCTGTGTGGAGTTTGCATGTTCTCCCTGCCTTGCGGTACAGGTGAATTGGGTAGGCTAAATTGTCAGTGGTGTATGACTGTGTGTGTGTAAATGTGTGTGTGGATGTTTCCCAGAGATGGGTTGCAGCTGGAAGGGCATCCGCTGCGCAAAAACTTGCTGGATAAGTTGGCGGTTTGTTCCGCTGTGGCGACTCCGGATTAATAAAGGGACCAAGCCGACAAGAAAATGAATGAATGAATGATGTACATAATAGCATTTTTTAATTTATTTTGTCTCAGCACGTAATACTCTACAGTCGTTTTGCAAGATACTAGTATTCAGATTAAAGTGCAATTGTAAAGCTTAACTTTATTAGGTTAATTAGGCAAGACGTTGGACAACAGGATTTTTGATTGAATGAATGAAAGATAAATGGATAAATAAATGAATTACAGTAAATGAATGAATGAATGAATAAATAAATAAATAAATGAATGACAGAAATTAATAAATGACAGAAACATGAATGAATGAATGAATAAATAAATGAATGAATGAATGACAGATACATACATTAATGAATGAATAAATGAATGAATGTTAAATTAATAAATGACAGATACATAAATGAATGAATGAATGAATGACAGATAATTGAATGAATGAATGAATGAATGAATGAATGAATGACAGATAAATTAATAAATGACAGATACATGAATGAATGAGTGAATGAATGAATGAATGAATGAATGAATGAATGAATGAATGATAAATGAATAAATGACAGATACATGAATGAATGAATTACAGATGAATGAATGAATGAATGAATGAATGAATGACAGATACATACATTAATGAATGAATGAATGAATGAATGAATGAATGAATGAATGACAGATACGTGAATGAATGAACGAATGAATGAATGAATGAATGACAGATAAATTAATAAATGACAGATACATGAATGAATGAATGAATGGATGAATGAATGAATGACAGAAAAATGAATAAATGACAGATACATGAATGAATGAATTACAGATGAATGAATGAATGAATGAATGAATGAATGAATGAATGAATGAAGGAATGAATGACAGATAAATAAATGAATGACAGATAAATGAATAAATGACAGATACATGAATGAATGAATGAATGAATGAATGAATGCCCTTCTCAGACCCTCTGCTTAAGATCTTCCGTTCTGCTTTACTGAGGAACCTGAACGCTGTTTTCATTTTCATTTCAGTGTGAACTACTCCATTAAACACAGGCCAGCGGTGGCAAAAGATTACCTGTCGTTGTTCCTTCTTTTCCGTAGTATCTCTAAAGCATCTCTGTGTTCAGAAATTGAAGAAAACAGGGCCAACCGCCGGCAACAAAAAAAAAGAGCCACAATGAGCACTTTATTGCTTTTATCTCTTCTCTTTTCTTGAGTGGTTTCCGATAACAGCTGGCCTCGCGGTGACCCCTGATCTAGGAACAGCTACTCTTAAGACTCAATTATAAGTCCTGCCTGCTTTAAAGCTAAATGTAAATGTGGGTGGAAGGCGCTGTCAGTCTCGCAGTAATTGTAGGTAGTGAACGGATCCAGGATTTTTTTTGTTGTTGTTGTTGAGAGGATCCTCGACTCTGCGTTTATTATGCTGAGTCACGGCTGTTCTCCGGCTCCATGCGGAGATAATCGAGGACATTAACATTCAGATGTGCACATTTATGATTGCTGGTTATCAAAATGCTGTCACTGTAAACGTCTGAGTGTTGGTCACCGGAGTATATGACAATTACCGTATATAAGTGACGACTATCTCATACCGTTTACCAGATGGACATTACGGTGCTTTATTTTATAGACAATAACACGAACTTAAACTTTAAATCGTACATCATTGTTATTATTGTAAAGCTTAGCCGTATGGTTTCATTAGTTACGTAAGGGACAATTGACAACCTGCAGCTAGACAATAAAGAACGCCTGAGGTGGCTGTTATTAATATTAAATACTAGTGTTTTTATACCATACTATTTAAAAAAAATATTAAAATAAGTAATATATGGTATATTTAATATATTGTTTTACTCTTCAATAAACGCTTCGTCATACTGTAGCATTAACTACTACCGAATTGATAAACTGTAATGCATAATGTAGAATACTTTCAATTTTACGACAGTAATCTACGGTGTATTGTATATTACCACGGTTGTCATGATTGCATAGCAACTGTAGATTCACCACAACAGATCAATTAAAATAGTGTTGTTACCATAGCAACTGTAGAATCACCACAACTGATCAATTACTAGAGTTGTTGTGTTACCATAGCAACTGCAGAATCACCACAACAGATCAATCCCTGTAGTTGTTGTGTTACCATAACAACTGTAGAATCACCACAGCAGATCAATTACTGTAGTTTTTGTGTTACCATAGCAACTGTAGATTGACCGCAGCAGATCAGTTACTATAGTTGTTGCGCTGGCAGTTGTAGAATCACCACAACAGATCAATTACTGCAGTTACTGTTACCATAGCAACTGTAGAATCACCACAGCAGATCAATTACTGTAGTTGCTGAGTTACCATAGCAACTGTAGATTGACCACAGCAGATCAGTTACTATAGTTGTTGCCATGGCAATTGTATAATCACCACAACAGATCAATTACTGCAGTTACTGTTACCATAGCAACTGTAAAATCACCACAGCAGATCAATTACTATAGTTGTTACCATAGCAACTGTAGAATCACCACAACAGATAAATTATTATAGTTGTGTTACCACAGCAACTATAGAATCGCCACAACAAATCGATTACTATAGCTCATGAGTTACCATGGCAACTGTAGAATCACTACAACAGATCAATTACTGTAGTTGCTGTTACCATAGCAACTGTAGAACCACCACAGCAGATCTATTACTGTAGTTGCCGTGTTACCATAGCAACTGTAGAATCACCACAGCAGATCAATTACTGTAGTTTTTGTGTTACCATAGCAACTGTAGATTGACCGCAGCAGATCAGTTACTATAGTTGTTGCGCTGGCAGTTGTAGAATCACCACAACAGATCAATTACTGCAGTTACTGTTACCATAGCAACTGTAGAATCACCACAGCAGATCAATTACTGTAGTTGCTGAGTTACCATAGCAACTGTAGATTGACCACAGCAGATCAGTTACTATAGTTGTTGCCATGGCAATTGTATAATCACCACAACAGATCAATTACTGCAGTTACTGTTACCATAGCAACTGTAAAATCACCACAGCAGATCAATTACTATAGTTGTTACCATAGCAACTGTAGAATCACCACAACAGATAAATTATTATAGTTGTGTTACCACAGCAACTATAGAATCGCCACAACAAATCGATTACTATAGCTCATGAGTTACCATGGCAACTGTAGAATCACTACAACAGATCAATTACTGTAGTTGCTGTTACCATAGCAACTGTAGAACCACCACAGCAGATCTATTACTGTAGTTGCCGTGTTACCATAGCAACTGTAGAATCACCACAGCAGATCAATTACTATAGTTGTTGCCATAGCAACTGTAGAATCACCACAACAGAGAAATTCTTATTGTTGGGTTACCATAGCAACTGTAGAATCACCAAGACAGATTATGACAGGTGTTACCATGGCAACTACAGAATCACCACAGCAGATCAATACATATAATTGTTACCATAGCAACAGTACAATTACTACAACATGTCCAAGTATGTTATTATAGTGCAGTTTAAGAGTGTGTTTTACAGTAAAGTGTTTACATTAAAAAAAAATTTTCTACATCTGTTCTAAACGTGGGGACAAGAAGCTTTATCAGAGGAGCAGATGTAAAGATGGTGTTAAGACCTCCATATCTGAACACCAGTCATCATCATCATCATCATCATCATCATCATGCTCAGGTGTGTGGATTGAATGATCCGCTGATTCTTCTTCTTGAGTGTGTGCAGTGTTTCTCGGCTGTAGTGCAGTGACTCTGGTGAAGTTCTGCCAGCTGGCACAGAGCTTCTCCACAGGTTGGCATTGTTTATTAATGTGCCCAGCGGTGTTCACTGGCAGCTGGTGGCCTTCAGCTTCTCTCGGCCCCGTCACCAGTGTTTCCCGCTGCGCAGCCTTTCATTCAGCCCTTTCATTACATAATTGTATGAATTATTGAGGCTAATCGCCGCAAATGACCATGGCTTTTAATAATTTATGAAGATCAGGCGAAAAAAAAAAAAAAGAAAGTCCCGGTCGCCAACCTTCCCCTCTGAAGGGCCACACGATTTACTGTCTAGAAGCATGTAATCTGCATTTCAGGGGTCTTGACTGGGATTATGTTATTATTTTGACCCAAATTATCCATTTGGGGGCATTTAGAGCCAGAAGAGAGTTGGTTTTAGTGAAGGGGATACAATTGCAAACACATAATTATGCAGTTTATTGGTTGCTGTTCATTCATTTTCATCTAAAGGAACAAATACCGGGAAGATTAATGTATTGCTATGACAAAGCAGATTTTTCAGCAACACTTCTGCAGTCTTCAGTGTCACATGATCTGTCAGATATCAGTATAATATGATGATCAAGATAGGGTTAGAATTTTTTTACATTCATTTTCTTTTCGGCTTAGTCCCTGTTAATCTGGGGTCTCCACAGCGGAATGAATCGCCAACCAGCATATGTTTGGACTGTGGGGGAAAGCGGAGCACCCAGAGGGAACCCACGCCAACACATTTTTGTTGCTGTTATTTAAATTTGTTTTCATTTAACTGAATTCTCTGGCTTTTATTTTATTTTAGAATGTGGAAACAACAACATTGCATTCTTTTGCATTCTTTGATGAGCAAACAATAAAAATAATAAATAAAATAAAATAAAAACATTTCTTGAGAAATAAATATTTTGTAATAAACACTGTCACAAGCCTTTGTAGTTTGTATTTTTATTTTATATATATATATTTTGCAATAAATAAATGTGTTTATATTTCTAAAGATGTGCGGTGATCAAACCCTTATCATCAACTAATAGATTTTTTTTTTATGCACTTCAAAAATTGCCTATATTCATTGAGAAATGCAGACAATTTTGCATTATATATAAATAGATTTCAAAAGATTGTTAAATTTTCAACACCCATTTCATTTATGCTGAATTAACACTGTGTAATGTAGGTTTGTTGCTGCCTTAAATTTAAGTTAAATCTATTCATTTATTCTCAATAATATAGAAAGGATTTTGTCTTTAGAGGACCCATGCTAATTAGCAAAACATGCGCATTAAATGACCCACATTACATGATCCTTTATGCTCAACACGGTCGATTGTACATTGTAAAAAATATTTTTTTAAAAAGTCAACTCAAAATATTTGCCATTAAAAAAAAACTGTGCCTAAAATGACCCACACAAATACAGGTTATGAACATTCATTCATTCATTCATTCATTCATTCATTCATTCATTCATTCATTCATTCATTCATTCTCTTTTTGGGTTAGTCCCTTTATTAATAAGGGTTTGCCACAGCGGAATGAATCATCAACTAATCCAGCATATGTTGTACACAGCAGATGCCCTTCCAGCTGCAAACCATCACTGGAAAACTCCCATACACACTCATACGCTACCTCTAATTTAGCTTACCGAATTCCTCTATAGCGCGTGTGTTTGGACTGTGGGGGAAACCGGAGCACCCGGAGGAAACCCATGCCAACACAGGGAGAACATGCAAACCCCACACAGAAACAAATAAAATAAATAAATAGATAAATAAATATTATTATTATTATTATTATTATTATTATTATTATTATTATTATTATTATTATGGAAGGGCATCCACTGCGTGAAACACGGGCTGGATAAAGTGGCGGTTCATTCCACTGTGGCGACCCTAGATTAATAAAGGGACTAAGCTAAAAAGAAAAATGAACGACTGAACAAACAAAAAATTGCAAGGTAACTTGCTGCACAGATTTTTAAGTGTAATCTATCATCAATATTTTATAATCAGTAATTATTATTATTGATTATAATCAAATCCTGCACATTAACTGACCCACATCATATAATCCAAATCTCCACAATTCCTCAGGCTTCTGTCTTCATCTCCATTTAAAAACAGCACGCAGCCTCCAGTTTTCAGTCTATAGTGTCGTTTGACTCATAATTGCAGAAATCAGATCATCTCTTCAAAGAACGGCAGCCATGTTTCCTCCAGCGCTGCTGATAGACTTATTTCACAGACGTTATTAAATGATATGAAACAGAAGACAGAGGAAGAGCGGACGCTTTCATAACAGCTAATATACTTAATAGCCTAATCAAAAACGCCCAGTGCCCAGAACAATCTCCTTACTTCTCTCACAGGCTGACCCGATATATGAAAGGATTCGCCGCCGATACAATTATACTTCACAATGTCACTGGAGCATTTTAGATCTAATGCAATCAGCCAACACAACCTCAGTGGAAATACACCGGCGCTGTCCAAAGATTATGAAGAAGAGAAAGTTAAGGAAGAGAAAAAAAATGAATAATAAAAATAACAATAATAATAATAATAATAATAATAATAATAATAATAATAATAATAATAATAATGATAACAACAACAACAACAACAACAACACAATATTAAAAATAATAATGATAATGATGATGATGATGACGACAACAACAACCAAAACATCAACACAACAACAATAATAATAATACCAACATCAACACAATATTAATAATAATGAATAGCAACAACAACAACAACAACAACATTAATAATATTAATAATAATAATAATAATAATAATGATGATGATGATGGATGATGACGACGACAACAACAACAACCAAAACATCAACACAGCAATAATAATAATAATAATAACAAAATAATAATAATAATAATAATAATAATAATAATACCAACATAAACACAATATTAATAATAATAAATAACAACAACAACAACAACAACATTAATAATAGAAATATTAATAATATTAATAATAATAATAATAATAATAATAATAATAATAATAATAATAATAATAATTATAAATATAAAATATTATTAATAATAATACAACAACAACTAAATAAAATATCACTAATAATAACAACAACAACAACGTTAATAATAGAAATAATAATAATAATAATAATAATAATAATAATAATAATAATAATAAATATATATAAAATATTATTAATAATAATACAACAACAACAACAACAACAACTAAATAAAATATCACTAATAATAACAACAACAACAACAACAACAAAATAATAATAATAACAATAACAACAACATTAATAATATAAATAATTATAAATAATAATAATAATATTAATAATAACAACAAAAACACAATATTATTAATAATAATATTAAAATATTAATAATAATAATAATAATAATAATATCATCATCAACATCATCATCATCATCATCAACAACAATAAATAAAATATCAATAACAATAACAATAATAATAATAATAATAATAATAATAATAACAATAATAATAATATCAATAATAATAATATTAATAATAACTACAATAATAATAATATTAATTTTGTTGACTGAGATCACATTTAAAACAGCTTTGAGATCAGGAAAGCAACCATAGTTTCCAAATTTAAGCATATTAAATTCAATTCTGATTTAATTTACACATTTAAGGTTTTTATTACTAATATATATTCTTATTATTGATATATCATGTTTTATATTATTTTAGTGTGTTTGGAAAGCTTTCTGAACTAATAAATACATTTTTCTTGAATGCATTTCAATTATTTGCATTTCAGTGCAGTTAATAATGCTACTTATCAGACTATAAATTAGTATAAATGTCATTTACATTGGCATAACCAAAAAAAAAGCTTTCAATGACCTACAGATAAGATCTTTAATAAAACATAAGCCATAAACTCATTCACAGATGAAACATATTACTTAAATATTCATTCTTTTATCAGCTTAGTCCCTTTATCAATCTAGGGTCGCCACAGCGGAATGAACCAACAACTATTCCAGCATATGTTTAACACAGCGGATGCCCTTCCAGCCGCAACCCTTCACTCAGCGATGCAATCTCAGACACAATGCACTCAAATAGAGCTAGTGACGTCAGATGCATCAGAAAGCATCGGATGCAGCTCAGATTGCACTGCATCATAATATAGCACTAATATTCACGTTAATATAGCAGTCTGTGATCGTTTGAGTCTATAAAGTACATCAGTCTGACATGCATGTTTATGATATACGAGTCTATGTCTCTAAAGTACAGCAATAACCAATGAGAGAGTCAGCGCTGGAAATCTCATCCAGATATTAACAGTCCTCGCTGCAGCCCGACTGTGGGATCACTGGAGAATCTGTAATATTTGACTATAAATGTTTGATTCGGGCTTCTTCATTAATGCTACACGGCGGCGCTCAATCCTCAAAGCCGGATCAATGGATCTGGCGATATTCATTTAGCGTTCCCCGTGTCGATTTCATATTAGCATAGAGGGATTATTATCAGCGGGCTAATTTTGGCACATCGCTAATTTCTGTTAACACAAGGTGTTCTGAGATTACTCAAAACGCTGAAACCCGCAGATCGACTTGGCAATTACCATATCCCGGAGAGAGAAGTGCCGGTATTATCTGCTTAAAGTCTTGAATTAATCAGACGATCAGGTCTCGCTGATGCTGTCAAGACATGAGGAGCAGTTATTGCCAATAAAGAAGACAAGAGCATCTCGTCTAGAGGAGAACTGTGAGTAATGAAGGCCAACACAACACGCATGTTCATTTAGAACCACATTATACTCATTTCTGCATCTTACTGTTCCTGTTAAGCTAAAAAAAAAAAGTCCAAAGCTAATGCAAACTCCTTGGAAATACATGCTTCTGCCTACATTACCTAAACACTGCAAAAAAAGTACTTCAACACACGCTTCTCTGTGGTTTCTATGTAAACTGGACACTAGGGGGCTGCATGACGACGACGACTGTTGTTCCTTTTCACACTAATGATATTTACAGGACACATTATTGAAAATGATTCTTTATCATGACATGAAAGCAGACGTACTCCCCTAAAGATGGTCTCAATCAATGCAAAAATATTCATTCTTTCCAAATATTCATCCTGTGAAATAATATTCACATCACAATAAATAAATTGCAGAAAAACTAAATACTGCAACATCAGTTTTATTCAATATCGTGCAGCGCTACTGTCGAAGACACTCAGTGTCATTGACACATCATGGTAACAACCATACAATTAATCTAATAGGAGAAACATTAGATGTGATAAAATCACTGATAAGATCAACAACAACCATAGTAATGTCAACAACAACAACAAAAAGCGTTATGCAGGGAATTTAATAGAGGCCAATTAATGGTCATAAACCATATGTATTAAGGACATTTACTGTAAGCCAGGTTACATATTCTTATTTTTACGGTGCAAAGTAAACAAAAAAAAAGTCTAAAGACAACACAAAGTCCCTGGAAATACATGCTTCTGCCTAAATTACCCTGACACAGCAAAAAAATGACTTCAACACACGCTTCTCTGTGGTTTCTATGTAAATTGAACACTAGGGGGCAGCGTGACGAGGACAACTGTTGTTCCTTTTCACACTAATGATATTTACAGGACATTTTGAGGGATGCAAGGTCCACATATTCATAAATACCATTATGACGGCTGTTTCAACAGCTTATTTTCAATGAGGTGTTGTTTTATAAAGCTGTTTTGAGATATGATTGAACAGTCTCTTGTTCCAGTTATTCAAATAGTTTGACAACAAGCAGGAAATGTTCATGGGCCAATGTCATCACCATACTGAAATGGTCTATACTGCTCAGTGAGCGTCATCTTTCAGATGAGACGTCAAACCGAGGTCCTGACTCTCAGGTGGTTGTTAAAAATTCCAGGATGTCCTTCAAAAAAATAAAAAAAAGTAAATAAATAAATGAATAAATAAATAAATACATAATTAAAAAGAGTAGGGTTTTAACCCCAACAGCCTGGCCAAATATTTCCACTGGCCACTGTCCATCATGGCCTCCTAACCATCCCCATATCATAAGTGGCTTCACACTAGTGGTGGAGGAGATTTCCACCCAAAAATTTTAAAGAGCTTTAAGAGTCCAGAAAAGTGCCATATAAAAAAAAAAGTATTATTATTATTATTTATTATTATTATTATTATTATTATTGTTGTTGTTGTAATAATAATAATAATAATAATAATAAACAACAACAACAACCACAATAATAATAATAATAATAATAATAACAACAACTATTATTATTATTGTTGTTGTTGTTGTTATTATTATTATTGTTGCTGTTATTATTATTATTATTATTATTATTATTATAACAAAAACAACAACAACAATAATAATAATAATAATAATAATAATAATAGTTGTTGTTGTTGTAGTTGCTATTATTATTATTATTAATAATATTTATTTATTAATTATTAATATTTTTTATTTTAGTGTGCAGAAGCCCCTTCCAAGAGTTTTGCTTCAGGCCCTGTAAGTCTAAGATCAGCTTTGAGTTGCATAATACATCCATATCTGTTCTGAACTAGATAAAAATCACAGACTTGTGTTTACTTAAACACACACACACACACACACACACACACACTCTGCTGCATGCATGCGAGCGAGGTCATCTTCACGATACTACAGACCTGTACCCTGTAAAACATGCTGGGTCCCACACAATTCCTCCATGTCGTCCCAACGCAAATTAATTCAGTTAAAATAATTGTTTTAGCAAATTTAAGTAGACCGAACATAAAACAATGAAGTAGTGCCAAAACAAAACCTCAGGAGTCGTGTTGTTTCAGCTCATTTTAAATAAGTAGTTTGAACAAGCAGCAAAAAGTCGCATAATAAACCCACAATTGCTCAGAACGACAAAATCCCACACTCGTGTTTCCTCATGAACACACACACACACACACACACGATCTGCTGAATAGAAGTCTAAGATCAGCTCTGAGTTGCATAATAATCCATATTTGTTCTGAACTACTGTATAATCAAAATCCTGTTCCATCATAAACACACACACACACACACACACACACACACACACACACAGAGACAGATAAACACAGGTGATCTGCTAAATGTTCAGGACACAACAGACCTGCTCAATGAACAAGCATGCGTTGAGGAGTCCAGCGTTCCTGCTCAGAGCTCCAGCTGCACTCTTTCACACACTGAGACAGGGCTCATTATTCCCTCTGCCAAAGCAAAGCTGCCCGTCTGTGGTTGATATTCCTGCCTCGGACGCACAGAAATCAGAAACGGCTCCGGACGCTGCTTTATTTGCAGGATCAGAGCAGGTACTGCATGATGCACCGGTGTGGAGGAGAGAAACACACACACACACACCTGTGCTGTTTATAGTGCTGGAACACAAGTGCTGCTCGTTTGTGCTAATTACAGAACATGCATGTGTGGTTTGGTTACTGCAGGAGTGGACAAATGCAGGTTTAATTTACCAGATAATGCACGGTTGATTATCATTATAATGCATACAGCAGCTTATTTTTCAATTGCTTTATTCTGCTTTAAAAAAAAAAAAAAAAAAAACATTTTAAATCTGTTAAAAATTATAGTTCACCCCAAAGTTTAAATTATGAAGTGTTGCTCGTTTGTGCAAATTACACAACAATGCATGTGGGGTTTTGTGTGCAATTTACCAGATAATTCAAACTGGTTGTTCTGAAATTATAATTATTGTTCGTTTTGCTTTTAAAATCGGTTTAAATGGATAGTTCACCCCCATATTAACATTATGAGCTGTCACGTGTGCTGCTCGTTTGTGCTAATTAGACAACAGTGCATGTGTGGTTTAGTGTGCAATTCACCAGATCAGTCCCACTGGTTATTTTGCAGTTGTTTTTAGGATATTTCATGCCAACTTTAAAAGTATAAAAGACCCCAATAGCTCACTGCTGATTTGCACGAATTAAACAACAAAGCATGTGTGGTTTAGTGTGCATTCATTGCTAATGTGAGCCAAAGCATGCTTAATTTAATAGATCATTCAAACTGGTACTTTTGTAATTTTGTTTTTATTTATTTAATTATTTATTTATTTATTTATTTATTTATTTATTTATTTATTTATTTATTTATTTATTTGTTTGTGTTTTATATATATATATATATCTTTGTTTATTTATTTATCTATTTCTTTGTTTGTTTGTTTATTTTTTATTTATTTATTTACTTGTTTGTTTGTTTGTTTTGTTTGTTTGTTTATATATATATATATATATATATATATATATATATATATAATATTTATTTATTTATCTATCTATCTATCTATCTATCTATCTATCTATCTATCTATCTATCTATCTATCTATCTATCTATCTATCTATCTATCTATCTATCTATTTTCTGCTTCAAAATATCAGTTTAAAGGGATAGTTCAACCCAAAATTTTAATTATGAAACAACTGCTCATTGGTGCTCATTACACATCATGCATGTGTGGTTTGGTGTGCATTTATTGCACAAGTGAACAAATGCAAGTTTAATTCACTAAATCAGTGTTTCTCAACTGGTGGGTTGAAAGTGGGTCGCGGGAACATTTTCAGTGGGTCGTGGAGTGTGTGGTCAAAAAAACAACAAAAGTTTTAACTTATTTTGCTCAAATCGGACTTTTATTTTGAAATGCATGCTCGAAATTTTCATATTTCAAATTTGTAATAGCCTTTAAAAAATGTATTTACCTGCACATATAAACATTCAAGCAGAAATCCACTCTAACGCAAGAAGTGGGACATTTACTGCAACGATGAGCAAATAACAACGGCATTGCTCCATGCAAACTGCTTATTTTAGTTTTGTTTAGTTTGGCTTTTCTTTAACAGAAGAGGTTTAAAAAGAAAGTTCAAAGAAAGCCTGAAATCATTCACCTAATAAGCATAACTGCTAATGCTAACGGTGCCTCTGTGGCAGTATGCAGGGAAGGAGACTACACGCTGCTGTTTGATTGGCTAAGGCCTGCTTCACATGACCAGGCTACAGGTTTTCCAAGTAATGCAGACATTTTCCTTTACCACATTGTAAGAAAATCTCTTGACAAATCTCTTGAAATGTCACAAGCGCTGCTCATTTGTGCTAATTAGACGACAATGCATGTGTGGTTTGGTGTGCATTTGATGCAAATGCAAGTCTAATCGGCCAGATAATTCAGACTGGTTGCTTTGCTATAATATCTGCTTTTAAAGCAGGCTTCTAAACATAGAAATCACCAAACTATATGCTAGATAAGTTGGCGGTTCATTCTGCTGTGGCGACCCCGGATTAATAAAGGGACTAAGCCGACAAGAGAATGTAATGTATGATTTGTTCTTAAAGAGACAGCTCAATCAAAATATATAGTCTGATATTTCTCACTCTTATGTAGGACATTTGTTGATAATCAAATAAAATGCTTTTATTATATATATATATATAACATTTTTATTTATTTATTAGTCAAGGTATGTAGATTTTTACAAAAATAAATATTCAGATATGAAGTTTACTGCATGAAGTAAGACCGTTTCTGCATGCACAAGTGAGTAAAATGTGTTGTCATGATAGCTGGTTATTTTGCAATCAGGTTTTGTTTTTGTCTGTTCCAGTTTCACACCGTCAAAATGAAAATTATTCATTCATTCATTTTTCTTCGGCTTATACCTTTATTCATCTGGTGTCTATTCCAGCATATGGTTTACACAGTGGATGCCCTTCCAGCAGCAACCTAGTACTGGGAAACACTCATACACACTCATTCCCATACAAACTCATACATTACGGCCAGTTTAGTTGATCAGTTCCCCCATAGCGCATGTGTTTGGACTGTGGGGGAAACCGGAGCACCCGGAGGAAACCCACGCCAACATGGGGAGAACATGCAAACTCCACACAGAAACACCAACTGACCCAGCCGGGACTTAAACCAGTGACCTTCTTGTTGTGAGGACACAACGCTACCCACTGCTCCACCACCCACCCAGCTGACTGTGCATAGTGGAATAATCAGAGAGGGCTAAGTAAAACACTTTAAGTTGCCTTACAATGTTAAGTTGCATCAACTCAAAAAGTTATTTTTATTTTTTATTTTAAGTTGAGTCGACTAAAAAACACCTTACATAGATGTAAGCACAGGTAAAACTACCTGCAAGGCATTTCAGCCTCACGTTCCTCCACCAGCGCCATTTAGGCTGGCTGCATGGTCATCAATCAGAAGCCACCCATCGTTGATGTTTCACCCTATTAATCCCAGAACATCTCCAGGTGGTGGAGCAACAGTTGGGACGTCTCCAATTTTAAGTTGTGTCAACTCTAAGTTGCCTTGCAATTTTGAGTTGAATCAACTGAAAAGGCTCTAAGTGCATTCATTCATTTTCTTTTCTGCTTAGTCCCTTTATTAACCAGGGGTCGCCACAGTGGAATGAACCACCAACTATTCCAGCATATGTTTTACACAGCAGATGCCCTTCCAGCTGCAACCCCGCACTGGGAAACACCCATGCACGTGCCAATTTAGTTCATTAATTCCCTTAAAGTGCATGTGGTTGGACTGTGGGGGAAACTGTCGCCACAGTGAAATGAACCGCCAACTTATCCAGCATATGTTTTACACAGCAGATGCCCTTCCAGCTGCAACCCCGTACTGGGAAACACCCATGCACGTGCCAATTTAGTTAATCAATTCCCCTGAAGCGCATGTGTTTGGACTGTGGGGGAAACTGTCGCCACAGTGGAATGAACCGCCAACTTCTCCAGCATATGTTTTACACAGCGGATGCCCTACCAGCTGCAACCCATTGGACTCCACACAGAAACGCCAACTGACCCAGCCGGGACTCGAACCAGTAACCTTGCTGTGAGGCGACAGTGCTAACCACTAAACCACTGTGCCAAAATTATTTAATACTTAATTTATCACATAACTTGTTCTTTCCAATAAAAATAGACACAAGTATAAATCGATTTTGCATTATATAAGTGCTGAACTTGCATGCCTGGTGTTAGTATAATAATAATATCAAGTATTACAGCACGTATAATCACAACATACAATGAACTGAAGTAATAAATAAGTAAAAAATAAATAAATAAATAAATAATTAAATAAATAAATAAATAAATAAATAAATAAATAAATAAGTAAATAAATAAGCAAATAACACATTATTGGTAGAGCGAGCACATATAAGATAACCCAAATCATTATCAATAACAAGTTTGCACTGCCCTTGCATGATTCCTCAGTTATGTTTTGCAATTAACGATCCAAAAGAAATCAATTGCAGATAATTGGGACGTGGAAAAATCTAAACTGGGCCACAAAGATCAGCTAAGAGCCTGCGCGCGCGCAGAGGAGCGATCATTACAATTGACGGACATCATAATTTCGCATAATACGACCAGATGAAAAGTGCACATCGACCAGGTTTGATTCAGTGCTCCAGTAATGGGATGCATCCCGGAAAAACTCTTTAGGACTCCGCGCTGCTGCGGCTGCGCCACTCGCTTTGTGTCCATCATAATCACTCAATTACCAAAAGCTTCAAAGTCAAATTTGACATCAAGCGCAAAAGTGCGAGAGCTCCCCCACCAGTTAAGCGTCAGAAACACATGCACACAAGTTCACCTCCGGCTTGGAGGCTCTCTGTGCCCTCCTCAACACGCCGTTCGTGCCACATTTGCCCTTTTTTCAACCAGCTTTTCCGCGTATACGAGCTTTACGCGTACATTTACGCAAATGCGCATTACATTATTGGGATCCTGCAGGCCAGAATGAACACTGTCATGCATCCCACTGCAGTATGTGTGTATATGCATGCGTGTGTATGTTTATTGACTTTGCAGATGCAGCAGAAAAAATATAAAGGATACATATAAATAAATAAATAAGCAGTGCATCTTCTAGCAGATGCTGAATGGATGCATTGCATCACAATGATTCACATATAGTGATGAGACTTGAGCTCTAATGGGGTATTGACTCAGCAGAGATGCACACACACACACACACACAGCACACCAAAATCCCGATCCACCCGCGTGCAAACTTGGCTTTGTGCACGCAACAATGAGCATTGCGTGGACTGAAAACAGATCTGATCACGCGCGCGCGCACACACATACGCACGCGCACAGTAATGTTATGCATCTGCAGTTCGCATCCTTTTAAAATCCATCCAGCATTGAGGGGTGCTCTTGCATGCGCAGATCCAGTAAAGCTGCTTCCACACTCACCTGAATCTGCTTCTCCCGCGTGTCGGGAATCTGCGGCTCCGAGCGGCTCTAAAGTTCTCCGGCTCCCGGGCTCATGCTGCTGTTTTGGGCTCTGGCTGTGGTTTTCGGACGGGTCTTCGGTCCCTCTCATACTCAAGAGGCAGAAATCCTGCGGTTCTGTTCGCCGAGCAGCATCTGAGAAACAATACAAGCCCCGATGGTCAAAAGCGGCGCAGAAATATCCGACAGCAGGTATAGAGAGAGAGAGAGAGGAGATGGAGAGATGAGTCCGAGCTCTGCTGAGAAACGAGGAGGAGGAGAGAAAGAGAGAGAGTCACTTTACTGGATTGTAGAGGAGGGAGATGGCAGACAGAAAGGGGAGGGACTGAAGGAGGAGAGAGAGAGAGAGAGAGAGAGAGAGAGAGAGAGAGAGAGAGAGAGGGCATTTATTATCGATTTTTTAACGCATGCATTATGTAATCACTACCTTTTATTAATTATGTAATTATGTATTTTTTATGGCAGATTATTTTAATGTGTGTATGTATTATATAATCATAGCCTATATACTATTTTAATTAGTGTTAATGTAATGTGCAATGCTTAGGCAAGTCCTGCAGCGCTCTTTTGAACTAAACTAAACTGAATTGAGTTGAATTGGGACAGAGAGACGGGATTTTGATAATTATTTTTAATGCATGTAGAATGTAATGTATAATGCAATCACTATACATAATATATATATATGATCACTTGTTCATTATTTTAATTATTTTATTTAATGATTTTTTCTAATTGTTCGGTTTAGTCCCTTTATTAAATTAGAGGTTGCCACAGTGGAATGAACCGCCAACTATTCCAGCATATTTTTACACAGCAGATGCCCTTCCAGTTGCAACCCAGCACTGGGAAACACCTATACACAGTCCTTCTCACACACACTCACTGACATACACTACAGCCAATGTAGTTAGACTGAGCGCTGTCCGTAGTGCTGAAAACGTTCAGGACTGTAAAACATGCAGCATCTCATTCACGCATTTTACTTTCGGCTTAGCCCCTTTATTAATCAGGGGTCGCCACAGTGGAATGGACCGCCAACTTGTCCAGGTATCATGTCCAGGCATCTGCTGCATAAAACATATGCTCGAACAGTTGGTGGCTCATTCCACTGTGGTGACCCCTGATTAAGCCGAAAATAAAATGAATGAATGAATGTATTAATGTATAATGTAATCACTATAGTTCATTATTTTAATTACTTGATTATAATTGTTCGGCTTAGTCCCTTTATTAATCATTGGTCGCCACAGTGGAATGAACCGCCGACTATTCCAGCATATGTTTTAAACAGTGGATGCCCTTCCAGCTGCAACCCAGAACTGGGACACACTTATACACAGTCATTCTCACACACACACACACACACACACACACACACACACACACACACACACACTACAGCCAAGTTAGAATGAGCGCTGTCAGTGGTGCTGAAAACCTTCAGGACTGTAAAACACATGCAGCACCTCATTCATTCATTCATTCATTTTCTTTTCGGCTTACTCCCTTTATTAATCAGAGGTCACCACAGTGGAATGAACCGCTCACTATTGCAGCATATGTTTTACACAGCAGATGCCCTACCAGTTGCAACCCAGCACTTGGAAACACCCATACAAAGTCATCCTCACACACACAGACAGACATACACCACTGCCAAGTTAGTTAGAATGAGCGCTGTCCGTGGTGCTGAAATCTTTCAGGAGTGTAAAATATATGCAGAATATCATTAATGCATACATTAATTTTCTTTTCAGCTTAGTCCCTTTATTAATCAGAGGTCGCCACAGTGGAATGAACCGCAAACTATTCAAGCATATGTTTTACACAGCAGATGTCCTTCCAGCTGCAACCCCGTACTGGGAAACACCCATACACATGCCAATTTAGTTGATCAATTCCTCTATAGTGCATGTGTTTGGACTGTCGGGGAAACTGGAGCACCCGGAGGAAACCCACGCCAACACGGAGAGAACATGCAAACTCCACACAAACTGACCCAGCCGGGACTTGAACCAGCAACCTTCTTGCTGTGAGGCCACAGTGCTAGCCACTGAGCCATCATGCACTTGACAAGTCATGCCAATAATGCTCTTTTGAACTGAGCTAAACTGAGTTGAGTTGAACTGAATTGGCAGAGAGAGATTGTTCATTTGCATTGATGCAATTCTCACCTGATCACAATAATGTGAAACAGAAAGGACTCGTTTAATAAAATAAATAAAAAATTAAACCAGAAATCCTTGTAAAAATGTGCCGGTTGCATTAGAAATCCATCTGTAAAACAGTGTCATAAAAGTGTGAATAATTTGTGTCATACTAATGGAGGTGTGTGTGTGTGTGTCAGACTGAGCGCTGTCCGTGGTGCTGAAAGCCTTCAGGACTGTAGAACGCATGCAGCACCTCATTCATTCGTTTTCTTTTCGACTTAGTCCCTTTATTAATCAGGGGTCACCACAGTGGAATGAACCGCTAACTTATCCAGCATGTTTTCCATAGCGGGTGCCCTTCCAGCTGCAACCCAGTACTGGGAAACACCCATACACACTCATTCACACACACTCGTACACTACGGTCAATTTAGTTAATCAATTCTCCTTTAGTGCATGTGTTTGCACTATGGGGTGAACCAGTGACCTACCTGTGAGGCAACAGTGCTAACCACTGAGCTACCATGTCGCCCTGATTCAATGTTTGTTTATTTATTAAAAAATAAAATAAAAAATCCTTGTAAAATTTGCCAGTTGCATTAAAAATCCATCTCTAAAAATGTATCATAAAAGTGTGAATAATTTGTGTCATACTAATGGAGGAGTGTGTGTGTGTGTGTGTGTGTGTGTGTGTGTGCGCGCGTGTGTGTGTGTGTGTGTGTGTGTGTGTGTGTGTGTGTGTGTGTCTGTTCGTGGTTCTGAAAATCTTAAGGACTGTAAAACACATGCGGCATCTCTTTATAGTGAATCAAAAGACAGAACCAACATTAAATTAAATGTCATCAACTGTAATTTTTTTAATTATTATTTTTTAAATATAGGCATACAAATCTAAAAAAAATGTCAAATTGTTATGCAACTTAGAGCTTTTTAGTTGATGCAACTTAAATTGCATGGCAATTACAGCCTTTTTAGTCAACTCAACTTAAATTGTAGAGCAACTTAGAGCTTGAGTTGATTTAACTTAAAATTGAAAGACAACTTAGCACTTTTGAGTTGATGCAATTTAAAATTGTAAGGCAACTTCAAGAAGTTTAAATTGACGCAACTTAAAATTGTATGAAAAAAATTTAAACTTATTGAGTTGACGCAACTTAAAATATTAAGGCAAATTAGAGCTTTTTGAGTTGATGCAACTTAAAATTGTAAGACAACTTAGCATTAAGTTGATGCAACTTAAAATTATGTTACACTTTAGAGCTTCTTAGTTGGCTCAACTTAAAATTGTAATGCAACTTAGAGCCTTTTGAGTTGACTTAAAATTTTAAAGCAAATTATAGCTTCTTGAGTGGATTCAACTTAAAATTGTAAGAAAACTCAGAGCCATTTTAGTTGACTCAAATCGGGTCAGGTGCAGTACTTGGGTTAAATGTTTAGTCAACCCAAACAAGCTGTGCAGCTACTTGAATTAAACTGTTAAGTTGAGGATTTTTTTTTCAGTGTATTTAAAGTGTATTTTTTTCTGATGCATTTACAACATGCATCTTATTTTAAAGTATTTATCAGCAAATAAATAAATAAACAGACAAAAAAAAAACATTAAATTCCATATTTCTTTATTTTTCTTTCTTTCATTTTCTTTTGGGTTTAGTTAAAGTACCCACTCATATATGGATGATTCTTAAAGTGTGGACACGTCTACAATAGTGCTTCCAAGATAAACCCAAAATCCTCCCAAAAAACAATAATAACATTAATATAACTCTGATAAATAATGTTTGTCTGTGTTTAGGGAGATTTTGTCTGCAAACTATGTCCTTAAAGACACTACACCTATTTTTGACCATAAATAAAAAGCAAATACATCACAGTCAGTCTACGGCCATCAACTACAACATGCCACAGATGTTTGGCGTCAATCTTATTATTTATCTAACAGTATCATCCAACATCCCATATGGACCGTGAGTCAGTCTGATTAAATTAAAACCTCGAATTACAAATTAAATTAAACAAATAAAAACTCTGCAATAATCAATTACAGGCTAAATGAAGCTTCAGTCTGAGGACCTGTAAGCATTTTACCTCCAAGAAGCGTTTGAAGAGGTGAAAGAGGGAAAATGAGTAATCCTTCTCCTCTCCTGAATGCAGTAATCAGTGTTTCAGATGAAATGAGATTTGGGGATTGGTGAAGATTCAGTGCTGATCTGAGCTGGAAGTGATTATCGCCTGAAGAACAATGGAAATAGACTGAGATCGTCACTGGATTGAACTCAATTGAGCATGAACTGAACTGATGACTCAAGAGCTGCTTTCAGATATGAGGACATTATATTAAGAAAAAGGAAGAGGCGAGCTCAGAGTTACTGCCATACCACTATAGAGCAGCTTGTTTTATTAGCATTATTATTATTATAAGTATAAATTCATGTTTATTTTAAATTTCTTCTTTTCTTCCTTTTTTAATTTTCTTTCAGTTTTTTCTTTCTGTTTGCTGAATTTATTTCATTCATTTTTTCTTTCTTTCTGGCTTATTTTTTTCTTTTGGTCTTCCTTTATTTCTGTCTTTTCTCTTTTTTAATTTTACCTTTTTTTCTTTCTTTCTTTTTTCCTTTTGCTCCTTCATTTTTTATTTCGTTCTTTCTTTCTGTCTTCTATCCTTGTTTCATTTTAAGATTGTAAGGCAACTTAGAGCCTTTTCAGTTGATGCAACTTAAAATTGTAAGGGAACTAGAAAATGTTAGACAACTTCGGCTTTTTGAGCTGACTCAACTTAAAATTGTAAACTTTGTTTTATTTTTTTCCTTCTTTCATTTTTTCTTCCTTTCTTTTTACCTTCTTTCTTTGTTTTTCGCCTTATTTCTTTCTTCTTTTCTTACCTTTTTGTATATTTTTAAATTCTGCCTTCTTTCTTTTCTTTTTTTTCTTTGTGTCTGCATTATTTCTTTCCTTCATTTCTGTCTTTTCTTACTTTCTTTTTTCTTATATTATTGTTTTCCTTTTTCTGCCTTATTTCTCTTTCCTTTTTACAGGTTTGTCTATACTTTTTTCTTACTTGTATTTCTTTCTACCTTCTTTCTTTTCTTTTTTCTTGTTTTCTTTTTGTCTTATTTCTTTGTTTATTTCTCCATTATGTCTTTCTTTTTTCTTCTTTCTTTACATTCTTTATTTTTTTCTGTCCTTCTTTCTGCCTCATTTTTTCTTTCATTTGATTTTTTCTTTGATGTTTTTTCTTTATTTCATTTCTTTCTTCCTGGCTTCTTTCTTTTTTTTCCTTTCTTTCTTATTTATTTATGTATTTGTTTTCTTTACTTTTTCTTTTTTTCTACCATATTAGTTTCTTACATTTATTCATTTTTTCTTTCTTTTTTCTGTCTGTGTTTGAGCCTCATTTCTTTCTTTCATTTATTTTTATTTACTTTTTCTTCCTTTGTTTCTGCTTTTTTTCCCTAATTTTTTCTTTACTTTTTTTTTTCTTTCTGTCTTTTGGTTTTAGTTAAACTTTCTACTTTTATATTGGTAATACTAAAATTGCGAGCACATTTACAATAGTGTCTCCTAGATAAACCTTTTATTTTTCAAAAACAATAATAACATTAATAATAACAGCACAAATTACACAGTAATCTCTAAAAATGTAATATTTATCACGTTTAATTGAGGGACATTTTGTCTTAAAAATATGAACTTTTATTCATATATATTTATTCTATATTCATTTGTGACTGTCTCTGCCTCCTGAATCATACATTCTGCTTCATTCATTCATTTTTCTTCAGCTCAGAGCCCTATCATACACCCGGCGCAACAATGTGCAAGACGTGTTTGGTGTGATTTGTTGCTATTTTCAGACCAGCGCAGCAGTAATTTTCCTGCTTTGCACCATGTTGTTTAAACAGCAAATCCCTTGTGCTGGTCTATAAAGAAGGTGTGTTAGGGCGCATTGTTAGAGCGCTGCTATTGTGAGGACACCTCTGAGCCACCATGCCATCCCATTCTGCTTCAGTTATCATCAAATAATTAAGTCTGTTCCTCTTTTTGTGTGTTTATTCTACTAAATTAAACCAATATTTGCATTTATCATCTTTATTCTGTATTATTTACTGTATGCAAAACAATCTTAAAGTCAAAATCAAAACGAGATATTTTGCGTACTCCACTGGCAGATTATTTAGCTTGTTTTAAACATTTAATTTTCACTCATTATTTCTAAAAACAAGATATTTTTTCTTTGCCTAAAAAAATGTTTCTTGATTTAAGAGCTTTTAGATATTTAGACTAAACAAGACACAAACTCTAAATCAGCAGAGCCGTTTTTGCAGTGTACAAACCACTCTTCAAAGCCCTCGTGAAGCACCAAAGCAAACCATTGCTTGATTCTGCATAAGAAACACTGTTGGCTTTCCCCCATAATAAATATTACATAAAGCCGTTTGATCACACCAACCATCTCCAATTATTACAAATAAAACAGCACTTGCAAATATGATGTACAGTTCTAGCGTTCAGTTGTTTTTCGCAGCTAATTTTCACCTCTGCTGTCTCGATCTGTCAGATACTGCACTCGTCTGATCGCATGTTTTTAAAGACGTTCTGAAGTCAAACATTTATAACCCAACAGTTTGATGAGAAAACACACACGCACACACTGCTCACAGCATGAATGTGTGTGCTGGATGTGTTAAAAACACTGACAAGCCACTAATGACAGTTCTCCGCAGGTTTGGCTTGCAGATCGTTTTCAATCCGTCATATTTTCTAATTACCGCGATCTGTCATGCCATTTTTATCTCTGAGGTTTGAGCACAGATGAGGTGATGGACGAAAATATCACAGCAACTCTCAGTTGTTGATTTGTTAGGAAACTAAAGAAGTTTTGTCTGACTGACTGCTTATGTTTACATCGATATCTTAATAGTCAAACAATGCAAAACTCTGCTTTGATCCACGCTCAAAAACAAGATTACTGCTGCTTGTTCAAACTATGCCTTTAAAATGAGCCCAAACACAATTCTTGTCATTTCTTTGGCCTGTTTAGTTGTTGATTTATGCCTAGTTCCATTACATTTGTAAACTATTAAGTTGGCGAGGCAGTGGCGCAGTAGGTAGTGCTGTCGCCTCACAGCAAGAATGTCGCTGGGTCGAACCTCGGCTCAGTTGGCATTTCTGTGTGGAGTTTGCATGTTCTCCCTGCGTTCGCGTGGGTTTCCTCCGGGTGCTCCGGTTTCCCCCACAGTCCAAACACATGCGGTACAGGTGAATTGGGTAGACTAAATTGTCCGTAGTGTATGAGTGTGTGTGTGAATGTGTGTGTGGATGTTTCCCAGAGATGGGTTGCGGCTGGAAGGGCATCCGCTGTGTAAAAACTTGCTGGATAAGTTGGCGGTTCATTCCGCTGTGGCGACCCCGGATTAATAAAGGGACTAAGCCGACAAGAAAATAAATGAATGAATAAACTATTAAGTTAACTTAAGCGTTTCGTGTTGGTCCAACTACCTGGTTAGAGGATTTGGAGGGAGAGGTGGCTGCCGAAAAGTTGAAAAAGGGTTGTCGTGGAAGAAAATGGAGAGCGGGGCGGGAGTGCGTGTGAGGTGTGAGGAGGGGGATCGACAAATTAGTCTAATTAAGTCCTGGTGTAGTCAGTACTTTCACTTTCACCAGAGTCGTTTTAATCATATCTGTACTTCTACTTAAGTAAAGGATGTGTGTACTTTTGCCATCTCTGCGACCCACCCTCGCTGTTTCCCTAAACCCAACCGATAGTGTTTTCAAAAGCAATCCAGAAGAAAACAGCCAGACTTAAGAAGGCGGACTTGAAATGCAGAGCGGAGTTGACCGCGACGAAAGGTTTCGAGTTTGGTGAAGAACGGTTCCAGAAAGCAGGTAAGACAAACACAAAAGCCAAAAAATAAATAAATAAATAAATAATATAAATAAGTAAATAAGGCAAGGCAAGGCAAGTTTATTTATATAGCACATTTCATACACAGTGGAAATTCAAAGTGCTTTACATAATCAGAAATAAAAAAGACAAGTTTAGGAACATAAAATGCAGACAATAAAAATGATTAAAAACAGATAAAAACAAATTAAAATGCGTTAAAATAGGTTATAAAAGAATGAAAAAGAAAACGAAAAACATAATAGTGCAATCTGTCGGACCTAGCACAGTGCTCACTGTAATAACAGGGTGAACATTTGGTAAAATCTGAAAACCTGGTAAAAATCAGGCGAGGGCTTTTCTTTTTCTAGATTGCTTCTGAAAACACTATCGGTTGGGTTTAGGGAAGGTGCTGGGTGAGGGGATCAGTTGGTCAATCGATCAGTCAGTCAGTCAACAGCGGCCTCTGGTGGATTTAGGTGGGAACAGCAAGTGTGAATGGCACTCTAGAGAAATCTGAGATCTGAAAAAGCACACACAGCGCCCTCTGGTGGATTTAGATGAGAACAGCAGGCGTGCATGGCACTCGCGAGAGAAATTTGAGGTCTGAAAGTGTACACCGCACCCTCTGGTGGATTCACGAACACAAAAAAAATGCAAAAAGCGTAGCTCCTGGGATGTATTTTTGAGCTCTCCAGAAATGTATATAGGGCTACATATCCATAATGAGCCTGGGTTGGTTATTAAGTGATCTTCTTAGATTTTTTTTGTCTTGTTTCGACTCCAAATGTCTCAAATTTCTTAAGCTGCTTTGATGCAGTCGACATTGTAAAAGCACCATGGGAATGAACTTGAATTGTTCATCTAGCTTGAGAAAAACCACAGCAAACAGAAAACACACAGCAAAACATTTCAGCTATTACCTTAGTGCTTGTCGATAAATATGCTTTAATTTACTATAGTGTTTGGTAAAGCAGCATATGTGTGTATGTGAAGACACCGAATAATAGAGCAGTTCACACATATGACCAACACTTTCCTCTTCACACACACACACTAGAAACATGCGGAGGCTGTGAAAAGACATTGTGTTTGCAGGCGTGTGTACAAAAAGCAACACCTTGGACGATTGTTTTTGATGGGGGAGGAATCCATCACGGCCAACACTTTGAGAAACAATTCACTTTACTACTGGCTGATTATTACCTGCCTATTATTAAGATATCAACATATTATTAGCACTTTTATTTTATAAGTGCACAGTATGATCCTTTATTAAGCATTAGCAAATAGTTAACTCCTCACGTTAATGCTTCTAGACATAATATATATTGTTTAGATATCAGGATTAGGACAAGACAAAAACTGCAGTGTAGAAGTTGTGGAATAACGACACCTTAAAATAAAGTGTCTCCAGCATCTTATAAGTGTTGATCGCACATATTTGTAGGAATTACAGGACTTTGCTGAGCGACCGGAACTGATGGAGACATTTAGCCGGGTTCTCCCGGTGTTTTAATCTAAACAGTTTCCCACAGAAATAAGCAAGCGCAGCGGTAACGGCGGTCGCACGTGGAGCAGGTCTGATGGTTTTCTGAAGGTGATGGATCAGATGACACGCAGCGTAACCTTTGCAAATGATACGGGTTTTCATTAGGGCAGGTGGAAACAGTCTGCGAGACGCCGCCGCCATTTCTTCCACTCTCAGAATGATTTATATTCATCCTCCGTCGCACCAGTTATCATATAAATTCAAGACGGGCTGTGATGGATGCTCCTGATGGCCGTCTGGACATCTGTCTGTGCGGCTGAATATCTGCTGTGATGTTGCAGGAAGGAAAAATACATGAAATAAAAAGCATGGGATGGGGAACGATCACGTGACCTCAGCCAACTGCTCATGTTCATCATGCAACATTTGGACTCGGATAATGTTGCACACTGATGACCTGTTCTGGTGCCATTGACTGTGTGCTCACCTCACATTCAGATACAGTACGATTTGTTTCAATATTTTCTACAGCGTTTGCCAACACCGGCTCATTTTGCGGATATGTACCCTCGTGTACATTTCTGGAGAGCGCAAATGATGTAGCCAAAAATACAATTGGCTGCAAGTCATCTTTAAAATGAATGCTACGGGGTGGTATGAAGGCCCACCGCTTACCTCCATACTGATGGCTTTTCCGGTGTTACCAGTTTGCCCAATAGCTTGCCTATATTGCGCACTCTGGTGGATTTATGTGCGAGAGGAATTTGTGATCATCAAAAAGCGTTCACATCGGCCTCTGGTGGATTCGCAAAACCAAAAACTGCAGACAGACATACCTAAGGTTACATAACTCACTGTCCCCAGAAATGTAGACCTGGGAATGTATCCTGGGTAGAGCCAATAAAAAAGGAGCCGATAGAAGGAAGAGACAAAAAAAGAAGAAGCCAATAAAAGGAGGAGCCAATAGACAGAGGAGCAAATAGAAGAAAGAGCCAATAGACGAAGGAGCCAATAGAAGGAGTGGCCAAAAAAAGGAGGAGGAGTCAATGGAAGAGCCAATAAAAGATGGAGCTAATAGGAGGAGCCAATAGATGGAGGAGCCAATAATAAGAGCCAATAGAAGGAAAAGCCAATAGAAAGTAGAGCCAATAAAAGGTGGAGCCAATAGGTGCAGCCAAGAAAATGAGTCGTCAAAGTAAGGAAAAGCCAATAAAAAGGAGCCAAAAAAGGGAAGAGCCAATAAAGGAGGAGCCAATAGATGGAAGAGCCAATAAATGGAACAACTAATAAAAGGAGGACCCAATAGATGGAAGAGCCAATAGAAGATAGTCAATAAAGGAAGAGCCAAATGAAGGTAGAGTCAATAAAGGAGGAGCCAATAGAAGAAGGAGCCAATAAAAGAAGAAGTCAAAGTAAGGAAGAGCCAATAAAAGGAGCCATTAGAGGGAGAAGCCAATAAAAGGAAGAGCCAACAAAAGGAGGAGTCAATTTGAAGGTAGAGCCAATTGAAGGACAAGCCAATAAAAAGAGGAGCCAATAAAAGGAGGTGCCACTAAAAGTTGGAGCCAATAGAAGGAGGAGCCAATAAAAGAAGGAGCCAATAGAAGGAAGAGCCAATAAAAGGAAGAGCCAGTAAAAGCTGGAGCTAATACGAGGAGACAATAAAAGGAGGAGTCAAAGGAAAAAGCCAAAAAAGGAGGAGTCAATGGAAAGAAGAGCCAATAGAAGGACAAGCCAATAAAAAGAGGAGCCAATAGAAGGAAGAGCCAATAAAAGCTTAAGTCAATAGGAGGAGCCAATAAAAGGAGGAGTCAATAAAAGGCGGAGTCAAGGTAAGGAAGAGCCAATAGAGGGAAGAGCCACTATATAAGGAGCCAATAGAGGGAAGCGCCAATAAAAGGAGCCAATAGAAGGATTCAACAAAAGGAGGAGCCAACAATAGAAGGAGCCAAAAGAAAGCCGAGCCAACAAATGGAGGAGCCAAGAATAGGAGGAGACAATAGAAGGAGCTGCCAACAAAAAGAGGAGCCAACAATAGTAGGAGCCAACAATAGGAGGAGCCAATAGAAGAAGGAGCCAACAAAAAGAGGAGCCAACAATAGGAGGAGCCAGCAATAGAAGGAGCCAATAGAAAGATGAGCCAACAAAAGGAGGAGCCAGCAATAGAAGGAGCCAATAGAAAGCGGAGCCAACAAAAGGAGGAGCCAAGAATAGGAGGAGACAATAGAAAGAGGTGCTAACAAAAAGAGGAGCCAACAATAGGAGGAGCCAATAGAAGGAGGAGCCAACAATAGGAGGAGCCAACAAAAGGAGGAGCCAACAATAGGAGGAGCCAATAGAAGGAGGAGCCAACAATAGGAGGAGCCAATAGAAGGTGGAGCCAACAAAAAGAGGAGCCAACAATAGGAGGAGCCAACAAAAGGAGGAGCCAACAATAGGAGGAGCCAATAGAAGGAGGAGCCAACAATAGGAGGAGACAATAGAAGGAGGAGCCAACAAAAGGAGGAGCCAACAATAGGAGGAGCCAGCAATAGAAGGAGCCAATAGAAAGATGAGCCAACAAAAGGAGGAGCCAGCAATAGAAGGAGCCAATAGAAAGCGGAGCCAACAAAAGGAGGAGCCAAGAATAGGAGGAGACAATAGAAAGAGGTGCTAACAAAAAGAGGAGCCAACAATAGGAGGAGCCAATAGAAGGAGGAGCCAACAATAGGAGGAGCCAACAAAAGGAGGAGCCAACAATAGGAGGAGCCAATAGAAGGAGGAGCCAACAATAGGAGGAGCCAATAGAAGGTGGAGCCAACAAAAAGAGGAGCCAACAATAGGAGGAGCCAACAAAAGGAGGAGCCAACAATAGGAGGAGCCAATAGAAGGAGGAGCCAACAATAGGAGGAGACAATAGAAGGAGGAGCCAACAAAAGGAGGAGCCATAAGAGGGAACTAATAAAAACAAGAGCCAATAAAAAGTGGAATACTTCTAATACTCTTCTAAAGAATTAGAGGAAATATATATATATATCTAAGATTTTTATTTTTTATTTTATTTGGACTAGAAATTAAACAGAGCAAAGTAAGGAAGGTGATTATTCAATTTGTCTAGCTGAATGCTGTGGGGCTCTCCAGAAAACTGTCAAACAGAGCTATTCAGCGGTCTTGTGAAACTCTTTTCATATTGCAATATTTATCACAGAAAAATTAAATATCACAACATCAGACTTTTCCAATATCTAGAGTCCTAAATGCAGCAGGTTAATCTCTCTCAGCCACCGTATGTTTGTGTCCATTGTCCAGTTTTACTTTCTCTTGTGATATTAAATAGTTTTGTTAAATATAAAAATTGATCTCTCCTCGTCTCTCCTTGCCCTGCTGGATATGACAGAACACCAGATATAAAAATAATAGAACTGAAAGGATTTACCTGCAGTCCAGCTGGAGAATGGCTCCCTGGAGGACAGTATGAGAGATCTCCTGATCCGACTGACCCACGGCCCGGACAGCTGCTGGTGCACGCTTTATTATCTCAGACTCCCTGAAGGCGAAGCTGTCAGGAGAATGACCTTCAGGCTCTTCCTCTGACCCCAGCCATCCTTCAAGCAGACCCATCACAGACTGTAAACTAAAGCCTACGGCCAGATCAGTGCAGAGTTGCAAGCCATATTAGTCCCTGAGCAGAAGTTGCTGAAGTCTGACCAGGTGCAAGAGCCTCCTTTTGTTAGCACCTCCTTCATTTGGTTATTCCTTCAATTGGCTCCTCCTATTGGCTCCTCCTTCTCTTGGCTTCTTATGTTGGCTCTTATATTGGCTCCTCCTTTTACTGGCTCCACCTTCTATTGGCTCCTCCTTTAATTAAACTCCTCCATTTATTGGCTCCTTCTATTGGCTCCTCCTATTGTTTTTTTTTTTTTTGTTGGCTCTTATATTGGCTCCTCCTTTTATTGGCTCCACCTTCTATTGGCTCCTCCCTTTGTTAACTCCTCCATATTTTTCTCCTCCATCTATTGGCTTCTCCATCTATTGGCTCCTCCTTCTATTGGCTTCTTTTGTTGGCTCTTATATTGGCTCCTCCTTTTATTGGCTCCACCTTCTATTGGCTCCTCCCTTTGTTAACTCCTCCATATTTTTCTCCTCCATCTATTGGCTTCTCCATCTATTGGCTCCTCCTTCTATTGGCTTCTTTTGTTGGCTCTTATATTGGCTCCTCCTTTTACTGGCTCCACCTTCTATTGGCTCCTCCCTTTGTTAACTCCTCCATTTATTTTCTCCTCCATCTATTGGCTCCTCCATCTATAGGCTCCTTCTATCAGATTCTACTTTTGTTGGCTATTTCCTCTTTTGACTCCTCCTTCTATTGGCTTCTCTTTTTTGGCTCTTCCTTCTCTTGACTTCTACTTCTCTGGTCTCTTCCTTCTATTAGCTCCTCCTTTTATTGACTCCTCCTATTGGCTCCTCGCTCTTTGGCTCTTTCCTCTATTGGCTCCTCCTTTTGTTGTTTTTTTTTTTCTTTTGACTCCTATTGGC
Source organism: Danio rerio (assembly GCF_049306965.1). Taxonomy (NCBI): domain Eukaryota; kingdom Metazoa; phylum Chordata; class Actinopteri; order Cypriniformes; family Danionidae; genus Danio; species Danio rerio. Next base: position 77,827,356 of record NC_133180.1, read on the forward strand.
TCCTCCTGTTACTTACTCTTCTTTTTATTGGCTCCTCCTTTTGACATTTTCTTCTATTGGCTCCTCCTGTTGGCTCCTCCTTTATTTGCTCCTCCACCTATTGGCTCCGCCTATTTTTAATTTGTATCTATTAGATTTTTTTTTCTCGATTGGCTACATAACAAACCACTATTCTGCACAATATCAAAGAAACTGCTGAAACAGTACGTTCTGTGAGCACAACACTCTGGTATAAAGACAAGTTACATTTTGTGAATGTTTGCAGCACTTCTCCTGATTATTTGGCTGTTAATGAGGAATGCATTGCCGTTCTCCTCATTTGTAAGTCACTTTGGATAAATAAATAAAAGTGTGATTTTTAATGGTCTACATCAGCAAAAGCTCCACCTGAGTGTGTGTGTGTGTGTGTGTGTGTGTGTGTGTGTGTGTGTGTGTGTGCTCAGCTGATCTGCCAGCTGTGGGGAACCAATGGCAAGCAGTTTTATGCAACATGTAAAGTGAGAGTTGACAAAGATGTGGACAAAACACATCAGGGCAGGCTGATAATAAAAGCTTTTAATGCTGCATCTCGAGAATTTTAAGTTCTATGAAGGGTTTTAAATGTTATAAGTTCCAGTGAAGGTGCAAAAAAGTTTTTTAAAAAATGTAAATAAATTAAAATAAATTATTAAACAGTATGCTGGCATAAATAAACAAGCAAGCCAAAAATACACAAACAATCTAAACAAACCAAACAAGCAAGCATAAATACATGCATAAAATAAACAATGACAATGAACAAAAACTAATAACAAACAAACAAATAAATGAACTGCATTAATACATAAAAAATACAAGCATAAATTAATAAACAAACTGCATGAGTACATGAATACATGCATACATTTATAAACAAACTGCATAAATAAGTACATGCATAAATTAATAAACAAACTGCATTAATACATGAACACATGCATACATTATTAAAGAAACTGCATTGATACATAAATACATGCATAAATTAATAAACTCTATATGCATGCATAAACAAGCAAGCATGCATGCAAACAAAAATATACAAAAAAACAAAATATAGTTGAGCAAACAAATAATTAAACTGCATTAATGCATAAATTATTTAACAGTATATGTATGAATAAATAAACAAGCAAGCAAGAAAACAAAAAAATAAACAAACAGACAAATAAGCAAAAATATAAATAAACTGCTTTAATACATGCATAAATAAATACAGTATATGGAACAAACAAGAAAGCAAACAAAAATAAATAAAATAAACAAAAACACAAATAAACAAACTGCACACAACTAAATAGACTGGTTTAATACATAAATAAACAAATGCATAAATTAATAAACTGCATTTATAGATAATTACATGCATAAATTAATAAATAAACTGCTTTAATACGTACATAAATATATGCATTAATATATGTAGTTTGTTGATTAATTTATGCACGTATTTATTTATGCATTAAAGCGGTTTATTTATTAATTTATGCATGTAGCTATCTATTATTGCAGTTAAATAATTAATTTCTGCATGTATTTATCTATTGTTGCAGTTTATTTATTAATTTATGCATGTATTTATCTATTAATGCAGTTTTTTATTATTATATGCATGTATTTATGTACGTATTAATGCAGTTTATTCATTAATTTATGCATGCATTTATTTACATTTTAATGCAGTTTATTTATTTATGCAAGTATTTAGTTATGTATTAAAGCAGTTTATTTATTAATTTACGCATGTATTTATCTATTAATGCAGGTTATTTGTTCGTTTATGCATGCATTTATACATGTAATATTGAAGTTTGTTAATTAATTTATGCATGTATAAATGCATGCCTAAATTACTAAACTGCTTCAATACATAAATACATGCATAAATTAATAAATAAACTGCTTAAAAAGAAATACATGCGTTAATTAATTAATAAACTACATTTTGCATAAATGCATGTATAAAACAATAAACAAACTTCTTAAAAAAAAACTCTTTAAAAATATATATAAATAATGTTTGTGTAGAGTAAGTTAATGCATTGTTTTATTTATTTTTGCATTTTTTTGCATTTATTTTTTTTGTATTTGTATATTTATTTGTGTATTAATTAATTTTAAGGTTTTTAATTAATTTATTTATTTTTGCATAGGAATAAAAGTATATATATTAAATGCATTTAATGCATATTAAATGCATTTGCCATCAGACTCTACAATGTTGTATGGAAACAAATGTAAAATATTTGTGGCGCCTGTGAGCCTTTGCTTGTGTGAGTTCCTGTGCTGCCTTTGTTTATGATAAAGCCTGATCATTTGTGCAGTTTAAGTGCAGCTCTTCTGGACAGCACATTTATCACCGAGACTCAGAGATAAAGTCTAATATCCACAGCAGAACAGCAGATGCTACACAACATTTACCAGCGTTTATGGACAAACTGTCGGAGTGGAGATTTAGTGCTGATCCTGTGGTTATATTTCAATTAAAGTAAAATAACTGCAACAAAGCATGTAATTAACTGACAGTTTAATCTGACAGTTAAAAGATCAATCAAACAAACGATCAATCAAACAAACACAGGATCAAACAAACAAACAAACAAACGATCAATCAAACAAACAATCAAACAAACAAACGATCAATCAAACAAACAAACAATTAAACAAAAAAATGATCAATGAAACAAACAAACGATCAATCAAACCAAAAATCAAACAATCAATTAAATTGAACAATCGAAAAAAAAATCAATTAATCAATCAATCAAACAAACAAACTATCAATCAATCAAATAATCAATTAAATTAAACAATCAAACAAACAATCAATCAATCAAACAAACAAATTATCAATCAAACAAACGATCAATCAAACAAAAACTAAAAAACAATCCGTAAAATAATCAAACGATTAATCAAATAAACAATCAATCATTCAAAAAAACAATTAAACAATCAATCCATCAATCAAACAAATGATCAATCAAACAAACAAAGAATCAATCGAAACAAACAAATCAAACAAACAAACGATCAATCAAACAATTAATCCAATCGATCAAACAAAAACAATCAGTAAAACAATTCAACGATTAATTAAAAAACAAATCAATCGATCAAACAAACAAACAAGCAATTCAAACAAACAATCAATAAAACAAATTGAACAAACAATTAAACAATTGAACAACAAACAAAAGACAAATCAATCAACCAAACAAAAACAATAAATCAATCAAAACCAAACAAACAATTTATCAATTAAACAAACAAACAAACAAACAAAAAACAATCAATCAATTAATCAATTATTCAATCAATCTAACAAACAAAATTAAACAATCAAGCTATTTTTTTTTTTTTACATTTTAATGATTCTGCAACGTGTATGAAAACCTGTGATATACCCGGGATCCATCACTGCTGTTCTGACTTATTTGTTAAAAATATAGCATTTTTTTAGCCAGTTTTGCTAAAGATTCACAAACTTTAAACCTTACAAATAAATGCTGTGTATCGACATTTTAATAATATGCACAGCTGCATCTGCAATAAATGTAGTGTTATTTTCTTTCACCTCTCGAATGGGTTTGTAAGATGTTAGGAAGCTGTAAAGACAATCATTTTACAGGTTTATCACGTTTGTGTCGAAGATGCATGAAAATGTAAAGCGTCTGTCAGAGGAAATCAACACGTGTGCTGTGTTTAATTAAAAACACACAATCTCATGAATATTTATGAGATGCTTAATCGATTACTGAAGTCATTTAGCATGTCAACTCCACATTAACCAGTTTTGTCCAACAATTTAGAGCAGCAGATGTTAACATTGACTCCTGATGTGCAGCACAGATTAAAGCTGTGTTTGAGCTTTATACTTTTATATTAAAGTGTATTATTTTATTGCTCTATACTTATTGTTCTTCTACACTAAAGCTTTACGTATATTTTTGCAAATGTATTTTAGAATGAAAACACTCGTACTGACTAGTGTTTGGTGACTAGTGAATTTGGTAACAATCGAAACTGACATTTTTTATAGGTCGACTTTCCGGAAATATTTGAGCACGTTTTAAACACCACTGATTGTCTGTTGTGTTCACATGCTCAACAGAAACAACTGCTATTGTTTGTGAAGTTGTGAAGGTCATTCTTTCGCCACTCTTCACCACTGTTTACCGAGTGCAAACACAGATACAGAATGACACTATCATTTTTTTAAAGCATTTCATGAAAAATTTTGTTAAATAAAAAATTTAAATAACCACATTTAAATTTATATAAATAAAGAACATGCAATATGAAATAAATTATATTATTTTAATTTAATTTCTAAACTGAAATTAAATTTAAATTTAATATTTTTTTATTTCAAAATAGCTAAAATAAAATTCTAAACAAATTTAAAATGGTAAAAAAAAATAATACAATAAAAAATTAATTAAATTAAAAACAAAGAATAAGAAAATAAAAACAAAAAAATGTCAAAAAATTACATATAATTAAAATTAAAATAAATTAAATATATACATTTAAAATAAATTAAAAACATAAAAATTTAAACAAATACATTTAATTAATAAAAAAATAAAATTTAATAAAACATAACATTTTAATAAATGTAAAAATAATAAATAATAAATTAGTAAACAATACAATACAACTAAAATAAAAAATAAATAAATAACACAAAAAAAAAATTTCAAAATTAAGTTTAATTAAAATTAAAGTAACATTTAAAATGTTAAAAATTCAACAAATATAATCAAAACAAAATCAAATAAAATTTGAAAAAGAAAAATTTAATAAAATAAAAATTAATAAAAATATTTATAAAAAATGTTCTTAAAACTAATGATAAAAATTACAATTTCAAAAATACAATTAAAATGAATGATTAAAAAAATGAAAACAAAATTAAAAAAGAAATAGTAAAAAAATACAATAAAAAAGTAGTATGATTGCAAATGTGTACATGGTTTTAAAATCAGTGAAAAACAATAATAATACTAACTCCAGTCCTCAGCTTGGCTCGGTCACACATTAATTGGTGGCTCCCTCAGTGTTCGTCCCTCTGAAGCAGAAATATCCAGAGAGCGTCTCCTCTGCGCTGTATTCCTCTGCTTGTTAGTGGTGTAAATTGTCTGGCTCGGCCTCGGGGGAGTTTTTGCAGGAAACAGGTGTTTATTTAACCCAAGTCTGCAAATTGGCTTTGAGGGGAGAAAATTTGAGCGCGCAGAAAAGAGAAACGCTGGAGAGAGCTGCAGGTACCGAGAGGAGGAATATTTGCTTTGACAGGCGAGTCGATTAAGCAAATGTCCTTATCAAACGGGTTTCTGCGCATATGCCAGTGTTCACAGATGCGCTGCCATGAAGGCACATTTACATCAGATTTGGCCACCGTGGGTTAGAGGAGTCACCAAATGCATAATCGCCAGCTAATCGTGAATATGCTAATTGCTCTAGTGTGATTGGTTGACATGTTAATGCGCTGAACCTTTTATGCTAAATTACTGCTAATGTCTCTATTTGAGAGGCTTTGTCCATTATTTTAATATTAAATAAATAAATAGTAAAATAAATTAAATTACAATTAAATTAAAATTCAAAATAAATAGTAAAAAACTATTAAAATTAAAAATATAAAATTAAAAATTAAATACAACTTTTATATATTAATATTAAATAAAATAAAAAAGTAAAAGTAATTAAATTACAATTAAATTAAAATTCTAGATAAATAGTAAAAAACTATTAAAATTAAAAATACAAAGTTAAAAATTAAATACATTTTTAATAAATTAATATAAAAAAGTAAAATAAATAAAATTAAAATTAAATAAAAATTCTAAATAAATACAAAAAATATAAAAATAAAAAATATACAATTGAAAAGTAATTAAATAAAATTTAAATAAATTAAATAAAAATATTTTAAAATAAAAAAATAATAATCAAATAGTAAAAACATAATTCAAATAAAAGAAAAAAATAAATAATAATAATTAATATAATTAAAATAATAATTAAACTAAAAATAACTAAAATAATAATAAAATATATATTTTTTTAAAAGTAAAAAAAGTAAAAATACAATTAAAATAAAAATCTAAATAAAAAAACTATTAAAATGGATGGAATTAAATAAAATCTTAATTATACAAACAAAAAAGTAAAAAACATTGAAATAAAATAATATGAGAAAAAAAGTCAAATTAAATTAAATTAAACATTTAAAAACGTAATTAAAATTTAAAATAAATAAATATGATATTAAACAGATTTGGACACCGTGGGTTGGAGAAGACACCAAATACATAATCACCAGCGTATCATGAATATGCTAATTGCTCCAGTGTAATTGGTTGACATGTTAATGCGCTGAAGCCGTTATGCTAAATTACTGCTAATGTGAGGTGATTGTAAAGGTCTCTATTATTTGAGAGGCTTAACCCATTATTTTAATATTAAAGAAAATAAAAGATTAAATAGATTAAAATAAAAAAAAACATTTAAAACAGAAATGTGAATAAAGTGTGATCCATTACATGCAAAAGTTTGATTTTGATAAAGCTTTCGGTTGCAGTGCTTCATTTAGCAGGATATATGAGGTATTTTGCAGTTTGAGTGTGTGGTTTTGTCAATTGTGTTAGGTTAAAAATTGTGTGTTAGTGATTGGAAAAAAACTGTCATATTTTTTGCATTTCTGAATTAGTTTGAGCCCATTAGCAGATATTTCTCTGCATTAAGCTTTTTTTTCCAGCCCCGTCAAGTAGGATCAGGTTTCTACTTGGATTATAAGATCTGGACCCTGTTACTTCTGAAGATAAGCTGATTTGACAGTATGATCGCATGAGTTCACGCCGCACATCTGTGCTGTTTAATCAAGATTTATCAGACCAATTACACCTCAAATGCTCCAGCACTCGGCAGCTGTGTGTGTGCATGTGTGTGTGTGTGTGTGTGTGTGTGTGTGTGTGTGTGTGTGTGTGTGTGTGTGTGTGTGTGTGTGTGTGTGTGTGTGCGCGCGCGTGTGTGTAACCAGGTGTCAATCAGGAGCTGAAGATCCGTGTTCAGTGTTAAATGTTCTACTTTACGATTACCTGTGATGAGCACAACAGTGAATGCTCTTTTTAGTGTAGGAAGGTAAAGATGGGAGGCATGAATCTCAGTGGTTAGCACTGTGGCCTCACAGCAAGAAGGTCACTGGTTCGAGTCTTGGCTTGACCAGTTGGTGTTTCTGTGTAAAGTTTGCATGTTCTCCCCGTGTTGGTGTGGGTTTCCTCCGGGTGCTCCAGTTTCCCCCACAGTCCAAACACATGGGCTTTAGGGGATTTGAAGAACTAAATTGGCCGTAGTGTGTGTGTGTGTGTGTTTCCCAGTACTGGGTTGTAGCTGGAAGGACATCCGCTGTGTAAAACATATGCTGGATAGGTTGGCGGTTCATTTTGCTGTGGCGACCCCTGATTAATAAAGGGACTAAGCTGGAGAAGAGAGAGAGAGAGAGAGAGAGAGAGAGAGAGAATGAGTAGATGGATGGATGGATGGATGGATGGATGGATGGATGGATGGATGGATGGATGGATGGATGGATGAACGAATGAATGAGTTATAATGAGAGTGATTGAGCAAGTGAAGTGAATGATTGAATGAATGAATGAATGAATGACAGTGAGATTGGATGGATGGATGAATGAGTTATAATGAGAGGGATTGAGCAAATGAAGTGAATGAATGAATGAATGAAGGAAGGAAGGAAGGAAGGAAGGAAGGAAGGAAGGAAGGAAGGAAGGAAGAAAGGAACGAACGAACGAATGAATGACAGTGAGATTGGATGGATGGATGGATGGATGGATGGATGAATGGATGAATTATAATGAGAGTGATTGAGCAAGTGAATGAATGAATGAATGAATGAATGACAGTGAGGATGGATGGATGGATGGATGGATGGATGGATGGATGGATGGATGGATGGATGGATGGATGGATGGGCCTGTGAGGCATTCCTCACTGGACAGAGATTGAGTGGATGGATATTGGAGTGAACCATGTCCTGAACAGGGGTGACACTACTTTGAGTTTTGCGGTTTAGGAATACAAAACTTTTCAACAATGAGAATGTCTGAATATCCCAACATAAAACCAACTTTACCCATTGAATTTTCTAACTTTTTTTTTTTACAAGTGAGGCTAGAAAAATTGTGAATCTCTACATTATTATTAAGTTTTAAATGTTTTGCTATTCAAATGGCCAAATTCTGACTGAGGAAATCTGAACATGAAGGCCAGTTAGTAATTTAATTAAAAAAAAATTCCGAATGATGTATGATGTAATAAATGTGTGTTTATATATATATATATATATATATATATATATATATATATATATATATATATATATATATATATATATATATATATATATATATATATAATAAGTTGTTCATCATGTTTTTTGATCCTTAATCTTCAAAAAAAAAATTAGGTACATAAAAAGTGTGGTTTTGATGACCATCCAACAGGCTAATCCAGCTAAAAAATGTGCCTAAAATGTCACTAAAATTGAGTATTTAAACCTCATAATTATATACAAAATAAGGTAAATACATACAAAGAAGGCGAATACCTGCAACTTTTTGAGAAAAAATGACCACCCCTTTCACCATTACTTTTTTTATAGGCTAAGTGTGATGGAAAAAGACATATCACAATATTTGCAGCATCTCTGTTAAATGTTTCTTCGCCTACAAATCAAAAACTGACAATGAAATTTACATTTGTGACATTTAAACCACAGAGTTGAAGTAACCTTCTTGGTAAATCAGTAAGGCTGACACTCTTGAAAAGCAGTATAGCCTTTCACCAAGCTGCCTACGGGCCTGCATAACCAGTGGCGTAGCGGATGGGCCCGCAGGGCACGCACCGCGGGGGGGCCCCGCGTGATTAGGGGGCCCCGCGTCGTCGCGATTTTCAATAATTGAAAATCAACCGGCAACCGCAATAATCAAACTCTTGGGAACAACTGTGGTCGGAACCAAAGTTCACAGGTCTGTGTTCTCTGAACACCTCTCAAGCGGTGGACTACTTCATTCTGATTGCTTGCCGCCAATGTTGCCAACTTAGCGACTTTGTCACTAGATTTAGCGACTTTTCAGACCCCCCTAACGACAAATCTAGCGACTTTTTTGTGTGTTATTGGAGATTTTTTTAGACTGTCATTTGTCCATACTGTACCGTCCCTACTCTTCTCAACGAGCTGCGTGTGATGCCGCCGACCCCTCCCCCGCCTCACAGCACTGACAGGCGGCCCAGTCAGTCCGCGCACAGCAGCCTCTCTCATCTGCAGCCCGAGAGCAGCTCACCCCTCTGCGTACCGACGACAAATGATTTAGCACAGGCAGTGTGAAGGTATTTCCCTTGTACAGTCAAACCAATCTACTTCTACTTTATTTTAACAATTTACTTGGAGCGTTTATTCTTTTCTTGTTCACAATCACAGATATTTTAGTGACAGTTTCTGAATTTGTCTGAGTTTATTACATATGAGAGATTACTACACATTCACTACACATCTATAATGACATGCTGTATTCAAACAGCAATAAGTTTAGTTAAATAAACATGCTTATATAAAATGTAGTGCAATTATAAATACCCCTTTATTAACCATAGGCTGTAAAACAAACTGAAACGGTAAAACGTGATGACGTCAGTAATATGCAAATTTGCGTATGACGTATCTCCCCCCCCCCTCTTCATCAGGGGGCCCCGTCAGCGATCCCTGCAGGGGGGCCTCCGCATTTTGCGCTACGCCACTGTGCATAACGCACGAAAGACAAACGCTATGAGTCTCTGCTCAAACGCAGAATTTACCTTTTCAAAATCTTGCTCAAGTCGCGCCTTCTTCACAGTTACAGCTCACCTTGGTCATCAGAGAGCTCTCCACTCACAGCAGGTATCTTTACCGCGTTCACCTGCAGTTTGCTGCACCTCCGCTTCACAGTTCATTCACAAATCATGTCAGCGTCAACGGGGTCACAGAGGACAACAGCCAATCACATTACTTTTCCAGTGTTGCGTAAACGCGATTGGCTATCATCTGCTCGAGTATATTTGCATGGCGTGATCTAACTGGCTGACACCTGTTTTAGGATTTAAAGTTCACTCAGAGTTCGCGAATCACTGACGCTGACATGAGAATAATAACTTTTTTAATTAATTTCATTAATCCGATAGCAGTTTTATTTCGTGTTTAAGGCTCCCATGTAGATCAGGTCAAACCACTTGATCTGCGCGGCTCGACCATAGATATATACTCTAGATATCGCATGCACACTTGCGTCAACACTGCCGCCATATTTGTACAGTGCTCCCACGACAAACAGCACGAGTCAAGACTAAAGCCAATGTGAAGATGCAGGACTTTAGCGCTGTGTACAGGTGCAGTAATGAGGAAACAAAGAAAACAAAGCACAGAGGCTGAACACTTCATAGGTAAGAGTCATATGCAGACTTGTGTGTCTTGAGAGCGCCTGAATCTCCTCTGTAATGGATGAGCTCTGCATCACAGGTAAACGGCTGATTATGGACAGATGGTTTTCACGGCACGCTCAAAAACGGCCATTTGCATCATGTTTGGGATGAATGTGCAGTAAATAGAGAACAAGAGCTATGAAGTCCATCCAGTGATTTCAGAAAATCGAAAATAAAAATGCAGCTCGCAGGAAAACACTGGATGACGCTGTGTTTTCAATGCATATATTTGCATTTAATCTCTCTGCGCTTATTTCGAGCAAAACATTGCAGTTAAAATGATTAATATACAGTCCCTCCTGTATATTCTGTACCCCGATTTGTATTTGATGTAGAGCGTATTTCTAATCATAATAGTTTTAGTAACTCATTTCTAATAACTGATTTCATTCATGTTTGCCATGATGACAGTAAATAAGATATTCTTCAACATAAAATGGGCTTAAAACAATTAAAAACTGCTTTTGTTCTTGCTGGAATAAAACAAATAAGACTTTCTCCAGAAGAAAAAATATTATAGGAAATACTGTGAAAAATTCCTGAATCTGTTTAACATCATTTGGGAAATATTGGAGAAAGGAATAACTCTTTTGAAGTTTAATTCTTTTTGTTGAAGCATGTGAAATATTTTTGCTGTGTAAGAAAAACACAGAAAAAAAATTATTCAGAGATAATTACTTGGATTTACTCATTTTTTTTTCACTGTAAGAGGTTATAAACAATTTTATTTGTGTTGAATTTAAACAAACAAATTAAGTTTAACATTCTTAAACTTAATTTGTTTGTTTAAATTCAACACAAATAAATTGTTTGCAACATTTCTGCATGCAACACTTTTTTCAGTATACTTGTTGGTTCTAGTTAATAAAGCATTCAAAAATAAAATATTACTAATAATAATAATAAAACATTGGTCTGCAGGATCATCCACGTTTTTTTTCCCCACCTAATGAAGTGCTGGCAAGAGTGCAATTCAGCTGGAGTTTAACTGCGCTGGACTTATTAAAAATGTATCCTGCGCCAGAAAGATTGAGCTCTCAATATGAGAGGCATTTTGCACTTCCAGTGTTCTGGTTTCAATCTTCAGTCGCAGATTGCTATTTACCGCGAGAGGATTACAGCGATTACACTTCAGATCCAGACTGCAATTTCCTTTTAAATAACCTGTGTTAAAATATAGATAGCTCTCATTCAGCCAAGCGTACTGTGACGCTCTTACATCACACACCACATCGAAAAATACCAGAGAACACTTCAGGATTTTCTATAGAACACACTGAAAAATGGCTTTTGTTGCACGTTTAGACTACATTTAAAATTAGTTGAAACAACACGATTCTTAAGCTTTTTGGTGGACAGCTTTTTCATGTTTCATGTTCAATCCACTACGAATTCATACGAATTAGCCACTAAATGAAAAAGTTACGAATTGCCGTGTGATTGTGTTGGTTTATCACAGCCCAAGCCCATTGTGGATACGTACCCCTGCATACATTTCTGGAGAGCATCAAAATCATCCCAGGAGCTACATTTTTTGCAGTTATTGTTTTCGTGAATCCACCAGAGGGCGCTGCGGACATTTTTTCAGATCTCAATTTTATCCTGTGAGTGCCGTTCGCGCCTGCTGTTCTTACGTAAATCCACCAGAGGCCGCTGTGTACACTTTTTCACATCTCAAATTTCTCTCACGAGTGCCATTTGTGCCTGCTGTTCCCACACAAATCCACCAGAGGCCGCTGTTGACTGGCTGGCTGACTGACTGACCGACGAACCGATCCCCCCACCTCCTTCCCTAAACCCAACCAATAGTGTTTTCAAAAGCAGTCCAGTAAAAGAAAAGCTGCCTGATTTTTTACCGTGTTTTCAGATCTTATCACATTCTCACCCTGTTATTTACTCGTTTATTTTGTTTTTATTTTAGCTGCATTCTGGAACCGTTCTTCGCTGGACTCGAATCCCATCATCACAGTTAACTCCGCTTTGCTTCTCAAGTCCACCGATGCATGCGTTGAACCACTGGGACAATTGGAAAAAGCAGAAAAGTCATCAGCACGGAGGTAAGCGGTCAGCTGGCAGTCACAATAAGAAACAGAAGCCGTTTGCGGTGTCATATCACCTCATAGCAATCGCTTTAAAGGGTCACGAAACACCAGAACACATGTGTTGAGCTGTTGACAGTCGTATATGTGTCCCACACTGCTAAACACACTATTAGGACACCTATATTTCACTAAAAAGTCTAAATTGGTTGTTTTTGCAATATTTCAAGCAAATTTGTACTTCCGCTTTGAAACGAATTTTTGAAGCTGCGTCACGGTCATGAGATAATAGCGTGTATTCCAGCGTGCAGACTGGACGTCTGTGCCAGAGTGTGTCTTATTACGTCTTACAGTGTGCTGCATTAATGCATGAGTAAAGCTTGGTTCAAACCAATCAGCGCGCTCTATTGTGCAACTTCATTAATATTCATTACTGGCACAGTGTTTAGACGACAGAGACGCCACATTGTGTTGGCAAAACAAGCGTGAAGTGTTGCTTTTATAGTTTGCTGCAGTGAAGTTTTGTTTTCATTTTCTCTCTGTGAGAGCGCAGCTGGAGTCACGTGTGGATTAACAGTGTACGCGACGCTCGACAACAATAACTTACGTGTCTGAGGAGGATTATTGTTTACCTGAGAGCTGTTCTCATCCGCAAACGCTGAGATCCGGATTCGCTTGTAGTCTCCTCTAAATAAAGACGCGGCTCTAGTTGCTGGTGATTGTCCTGTCTCTACAGATTTGGTAAGTGAGGGACCAGTGCTCTTTGTTTATTCAGTTTGTTTGTATCGAACTAAGTTAACTATTGCACCGAGTGTAAACATGTTAGCACCACAACCAAACTTTAACCTCGTGTAGGATTTTCACCGCATTTTGTGACCGGAATAACACACGCGGCTTTCTGACACTACCTGCCGTGTGCATCTAAGTTTCCGGAAAATGCGGAGGGGTTTTTTTTCTCTCATTCGCCGTATCAAAGTATCAAACATTGCATGAAAAATACACGCTTAGAGCAGCTCCTCGAATCAAATATCTCGTTTGTCGCGAGGAACATGAATGAATTCCCTGAATGAAAGAGCCAAACTGCAGTTAAAGTCCACCATTTAATCATTTGGCAAATAATTCGACTACAGATGTACATGTAAACACAGTCACTTTCTCCTGTGTTTGTGTGTGTGTGTGTGTTTGTGTGCGTGTGCGTGTGTGTGTGTGTGTGTGTGTGTGTGTGTGTGTGTGTGTGTGTGTGTGTTTTGACTCTGAAACTCGCGCGTGCCCAAATAGACACTCCCTCACCATCCCACTTTAGTTGCTCCGACACTCCCCCCTAAACAGAGCTGGACACGCCCACTTTTCTGACTTTTTCCAAAGTAGAGGTGTGAAAACACCCTGCTGAAACGAGGGGGTTTCATGACCCTTTAAAGATTAAATGCAGCCATACATACCTCTGGCTACATAATTCATGCTATCCAGAAATGAATACCGGGGTATGTTTTCACAATGAGCCTGTGTTGGTTTATAAATAGTTAGTAAGGTAGACGTTGAGTTCAGGTTTTTGGTAGGATTAGGGATGCATATCTTAATAATAGGCAGTATTGAATAGCATGAACGGTTGCCTAAAGTGTTACAGAAAATTACTGCATATTTGTTGGTGTTTTTATCACTGTAATGCTCCTCCGTCTAAAGCACAGAGGACTCTAGAATCTAGTAAAGCCTATCAATTAGATCCCTTCAGCATTATCCACCATCCAGATCTGGAGAGCTTCTGAATACAGTAAATCTGCACATCATGACATGTCTGTCAGGAGTTCAGCTCTTTGTGTCAACAGTGGAGTGGTGTCGGGAAAGCGTACAGTAACAGAGTCTCTTTGAGGGAATCGTGAGCGTCTGACTGCCTGAAACGCAGACAGAGGGAAGCTTTTAACCGTGTCAGTGTGACGATCTGCAGATTCACAGAGCATATGTCTGAGTCACGGCGCCGAAAATAACACTTTCCTCATGTTTGTGGGCGGATGAAGCTAGCACGGGTTTAGTGGTGCTGGTTCAGTTCCAGTGTTGAACTCTTGAACGAGACACTTAAAGTCAGCATGAAATTGAAGTTAAGATTGTCTTTTTCGTTCCACCTGCATCCACTTGAATGTACCATCCTGAAATGAGCAAATAAATATATATAGGGGCGCATGATTTCATTCTTTTGGAAGCGGTTGAATCCTTGGAGGATTGGCACTGCTAACAAAACGGTGGAAGACACATGCCCTGAAAGCCCCATCCTAAAGGACTGATAGCCCCGCCCTAAATGACTGATAGCCCCGCCCTAAATGACTGTTAGTCCCGCCCTAAATTTTTGATAGCCCCACCACAAAAGACTAATAGCATCACCCTAAATGACTGAAAGTCCCGCCCTAAAGGACTGATAGCCCGACTGTCTGATAGCCCCACCTTAAAAAAATAATTGTCCCTCCCTAAAAGACTGTAAGTCCCGCCCTAAAAGACTAATAACCCCACCCTAAAGACTTGATAGTCCCGTGCTAAATGACTGATAGCCCTACTCTAATAGACAGATATCCCGCCCTAAATGACTGGTAACCCTACCCTAAAAGACTTAAAGCCCAGCCCTAAATTACTGATAGCTCCGCCCTAAATGAATGATAGCCTGGCTCTAATTGATCGATAGCCCCTCCTTAAAAGATTGATAGCCCCGTTCTAAAGTACTGATAGTTCTGTACTAAATGACTGATAGCCCCACCCTGAAGAAATGATAAGCCCACCCTAAATGACTGATAGCTCCACCCTAAAGTAATTATAGCCCCACTCTAAAGAACTAATAGCTCCACCTTAAATTTTTGACAGCCCCACCATAAAAGACTAATAGCCCTGCCCCAAATGACTGAAAGTCCTGCCCTAAATGACTAATAGCCCCACCCTAAAGGACTAATAGCTCCACTGTCTAATAGCCACACCCTAAAGGAATAATTGTCCCTCCCTAAATGATTGATAGCCCCGCCCTAAATGACTGAAAGTTCCGGGCTTAAAAATAACACCCCCTAAAGAATTGATAGCCCCACCCTAAACTAATTTACCGATAGTCCCGCCCTAAAGGACTAATAGCCCCACTGTCTGATAGCCACACCCTATGATACTAATAGCCCCACCCTATATTACTCTAATTGATCGACAGCCCCTCCCTAAATGACTGATAGTCCCGCCCTGTAGAAATGATAGCCCTGCCCTAAATTACTGATAGCTTCATCCTAAAGGAATTATGGCCCACCCTGAATTTTTGATAGCCCCACCATACGACTAATAGCCCCGCCCTAAATGACTGAAAGTCTCGCTCTAAAAGACTAATAGCCGCACACTTAAAGGACTGATAGCCCCACTGTTTGATAGCCACACCCTAAAGGAATAATTGTCCCTCCCTAAATGATTGATAGCCCCGCCCTAAATGACTGAAAGTCCTGCCCTAAAAGACTAATAACCCCAATCTAAAGAACTGATAGCCCCACCCTAAACCACTCTAATTAACCGATAGCCCCGCCCTAAATGTATGATAGCCCTCTCTAATTGACCGATAGCCCCACCCTAAAAGACTAATAACCCCGCCCTAAATTACTGATATCCCAAGTGAATAATAGCCTGGCTCCAATTGATCGATAGCCCCTCCCTAAATGACTGATAACCCCACCCTGAAGAAATGATGGCCCCGTCCTAAATGACTGATAGCTCCACCCTAAAGGAATTAGATACCCATCATAAAGAACGAATAGCCCCGCCCTAAATTCCTGATAGCCCCACCATAAAAGGCTAATAGCCCCGCCCTAAAAAACTTTTAGCCCCACCCTAAAATAATAATTGTCCGTCCCTAAATGACTGATAGCCCTAGCCTAAATAATTAAAAGACCCGCTCTAAAAGACTGATAACCCTGCCCTAAAGGATGGATAGCCCCACCCTAAAAGCATTCCATGTGACCAGAAGTAAAGAACAGTTGTTTTAGGGCTGGAGTGCAAGAATACAAAGAGCAAAACAGGGTCAAGTTGTCATAACAAACAAAGTCATCTTTACATATAAAATGTCATAACTGAGCGAATAACACTTAATCACAGTTGTTGTAAGTGTTTATGTACAAAATCACATTCATCTGTCATGTCATGATTCGTTACTGCTTTGAGTGGTTTGACAGAAATGTAGGCTGTGTTTCTAATGAGTCTGTGTTGGAGCAAGCAGAACAGGGACAATGGGATTCATTCATTTAAAAAAAAACAGCAGAAGAAATGTCTGTGTTAATCATTCGTCAAACCTTTTTCATGTAAATGAACGTGAACGCTCCAATTTACCTAAGAATGCTTGTTGGACTGATTTGCACAGAAATCCTGCTTGTGTTTCCTGAATGAGGCTCATTAGCAGAATTAATGTTGAATGTAAGCAAGAATACACATATTATATGAGCTCAGGATGTCAGATCGTGCATGTTGAGTGTGTGGTTTGCAATGCAATGCTTTATTAATTCATTAGACGTATTTACTATATGGTAAGAGCTAGAATAAGGCAATGTTTAGGGTTAGTTACTGTTTTAGGGTTTGTAACTGTAGTAAATTACTGTTAGCCCCACCCTAAAGGAACGACAGCCCTGTCCCTAAAGACTGATAGCCCCACCCTAAAAAGACATGCCCTAAATTATTTATAGCCCCACCCTAAATTAATGATGGCCCCACCCTAGAGGAATGATAGCACAGCCCTGAAGGAATGGTAGCCCCGCCCTAATTTAACAAAAGCCCTATCCTAAATTACTGATAGCGCCGCCCTAAAAGAGCCATGCTTAAAGTACTGATTGTCCCACCCTAAATGGCTGATAGCCCCATCCTAAATGAGCCACGCTTTAAATTACTGATAGTCCCACCCTAAATGAATGATAGCCCTGTGCCTAAAGACTGATAGCCCCGTCTTAAAGAGTCACCCCTTAAATTATTGATAGTCCCGCCCTAAATAGCTAAAAGCCCCACCCTAAATGAATGATAGCCCTCTCTCTAAAGACTAATAACTCCGCCCTAAAAGAGTCACGCCCTAAATTATTGATAGTCCCACCCTTAAAGATTGATAGTCCCATCCTAAATGAACAACAGCCCTCTCTCTAAAGACTGATAACCCCGCCCTAAAAGTGCCATGGCCTAAATGACTGATAGTCCCACCCTTAATGGCTGATAGCCCCACCCTAAATGAATCATAGCCCCACCCTAAATGAATGATAGCCCTGTCCCTAAAGACTGATAGCCCCGCACTAAAAGAGCTATGCCCTAAATCACTGATAGCCCCGCCCTAAATTAATGATAGTCCCACCCTAAATAAACGATAGCCCTGTGCCTACAGACTTATAGCCCCATCCTAAAGAGCCACCACTAAATTATTGATACTCCTGCCCTAAATGGCTGACAGCCCACCCTAAATAAATGATAGCCCTTTCTCGAAAGACTAATAACCCTGCCCTAAAAGATTAATAGTCCCGCCCTAATTGACTGATAGTCCCAACCTTAATGGTTGATAGCCCTGCCCTGAATGAATGATAGCCCAGTGCCTAAAGACTGATAGCACCGCCCTAAAAGAGCCATGCCCTAAATCACTGATAGCCCCACCCTAAATGGTTTATAGCCCCACCCTTATTGAATGATAGCCCTGTCCCTAAAGATTGATAGCCCCGCCCTTGAAGAGCCATGCCCTAAATCATTTATAGCCCCGCGCTATAATAGCCATGCCCTAAATTATTGATAGCCCCGCCCTAAATTGCTGATAGCCCCATCCTAAATGGTTGATAGCTCCACCCTAAATTAATCTTATGCCCACAAATGAATAATAGTCCCACGCTAAAAGAGTCAAATCCTAAATTATTGATAGCCCCGCCCTAAATGGCTGAAAGCCCTGCCCTAAAATAATTATATACCTGTAAATGAACAATAGACCCGCCCTAAAAGAGCCATATCCTAAATTATTGATCGTCCCGCCCTAAATGGCTGATAGCACCGCCCTAAAGTAATGATATGACCATAAATGAACAATAGCCCCTCCCCTAAAAAAGCCAAATACTAAATTATTGATAGCCCCGCCCTAAATGTCTGATAGTCTCTACCTTAATTAATTATATGCCCATAAATGAACAATAGCCCCTCCCCTAAAAGAGCCATATCCTAAATTATTGATAGTCCCGCCCTAAATGTCTGGTAGCCCCACCCTAAATTAATTATATACCCATAAATGAACAATAGCCCCGCCCTTAAAAGAGCCATATCCTAAATTATTGATAGTCCCGCCCTAAATGTCTGGTAGCCCCACCCTAAATTAATTATATACCCATAAATGAACAATAGCCCCGCCCTTAAAAGAGCCATATCCTAAATTATTGATAGCCCACCCTAAATGGCTGAAAACCCCACCCTAAATTAATGATATGCCCTTAAATGAACTATAGCCCCGCCCCTAAAAGAGCATATCCTAAATTATTGATAGCCCCGCCCTTAATAGCTGAAAACCCCACCCTAAATTAATGATATGCCCATAAATGAACAATAGCTCCGCCCTACAAGAGCCTTATCCTAAATTGTTGATAGCCCTAAATGGCTGATAGCGCCGCGCTAAATTGATGATATGCCCATAAATGAATGATAGCCCCGCCCTAAAAGAGCCATATCCTAAATTATTGATAGCCCCACCCTAAATGTCTGATAGTCTCTACCTAAATTAATTATATGCCCATAAATGAACAATAGCCCCGCCCCTAAAAGAGCCATATCCTAAATTATTGATAGTCCCGCCATAAATAGCTGAAAACACCACCCTAAATTAATGATATGCCCATAAATGAACAATAGCTCCGCCCTACAAGAGCCTTATCCTAAATTGTTGATAGCCCTAAATGGCTGATAGCGCCGCGCTAAATTAATGATATGCCCATAAATGAATAATAGCCCCGCCCTAAAACAGCCATATCCTAAATTATTGATAGCCCCGCCCTAAAAGAGCCATATCCTAAATTATTGATAGTCCCGCCCTAAATGGCTGATAGCCCCATTCCAAAGGAATGATAGCCCCGGCCCAAAAGACTAACAGCTCGGCTCTTTACATATATTAGTTACATGTAATTATGCAGAACATATATACAGTATCCATCATATTTTAATAGTACATTTAGTCATTTAGCCGACGCTTTAGTAAATCGTAAATCTCTGGTAACCGCAGCTGCCATTTTTTTATCGTAAATGCATCGAGTTTTGTTGTTTTTTTTTTACAGTGAACGATCAGAAATAACTCAAAGCAATGGCTCAGTTCTTAATAAACAATCAACACTAACAGTTATCATTGCTGACCGATCCGGAACTCCAGTAACATAAACATCATGGCGTTCGGAAGCAGTAAAATCGATCATCATGACCCCTCAACAAATACCATTACCCGACTCGTCAATCACTACAGTAAAAGCGTCTGCGCTGTAGCCGAAACACTCTGATCTGCAGGTCAAATGAAGCTCCGGCAGGATTTTATGCGCAGTGATTGCTTGGATCATTCCTGCCGGATTACAGAAGTCATCCATCAGTACAGTAAAGCTGTCGGCGGGCGGACATCAATCCAGACGTCATCAGCCGTAGAGTCACAGTTCTGGAGTCATCCAAACCGTTCCCGCCGCTGACACTCAACCGCTGTCAGTGATTTATTGTGCTTTCAGGAATCTGATTCCCATAAACCTGCATGTGCTCCACAGCTGATGGGCTTATTCTTTATGCTTAAAAAACAAACAAAGAGAGATCTGCTTCAAGCCTCTCAAGCTGAAGGAATTCAGTAACTTCATTTAACATTCAATGTAAACAGAAACACTTTATTTCAATGTGTCCTTGTTCACTGCAACAACACAAACATGCTTCCCTTTTACATAGTTTTACAGTAAACCATAGTTAATTGGGTTTTACTCCAGATACCACAGTAAAACATGGTTAATTTTGTAGTTAATAGGGTTTTACTACAGATACCACAGTAAAACATGGTTAATTTTGTAGTTACTAGGGTTTTACTACAGATACCACAGTAAAATCATGGTTAATTTAGTAGTTACTAGGGTTTTACTATAGATACCACAGTAAAACCATGGTTAATTTAGTAGTTACTAGGGTTTTACTACAGATACCACAGTAAAACATGGTTAATTTTGTAGTTACTAGGGTTAATTTTGTAGTTACTAGGGTTTTACTACAGATACCACAGTAAAACATGGTTAATTTTGTAGTTACTAGGGTTAATTTTGTAGTTACTAGGGTTTTACTACAGATACCACAGTAAAACATGGTTAATTTTGTAGTTTCAGGGTTTTAGTCCAAAAACCACAGTAAAACATGGTTAATTTTGTAGTTAATAGGGTTTTGCTACAGATACCACAGTAAAACATGGTTAACTTTGTAGTCATTAGGGTTTTGCTACAGATACCACAGTAAAACATGGTTAATTTCGTAGTTACTAGGGTTAATTTTGTAGTTACTAGGGTTTTACTCCAAATACCACAGTAAAACATGGTTAATTTTGTAGTTAATAGGGTTTTACTACAGATACCACAGTAAATCATGGTTAATTTAGTAGTTACTAGGGTTTTACTATAGATACCACAGTAAAACCATGGTTAATTTAGTAGTTACTAGGGTTTTACTACAGATACCACAGTAAAACATGGTTAATTTTGTAGTTACTAGGGTTAATTTTGTAGTTACTAGGGTTTTACTACAGATACCACAGTAAAACATGGTTAATTTTGTAGTTACTAGGGTTAATTTTGTAGTTACTAGGGTTTTACTACAGATACCACAGTAAAACATGGTTAATTTTGTAGTTTCAGGGTTTTAGTCCAAAAACCACAGTAAAACATGGTTAATTTTGTAGTTAATAGGGTTTTGCTACAGATACCACAGTAAAACATGGTTAACTTTGTAGTCATTAGGGTTTTGCTACAGATACCACAGTAAAACATGGTTAATTTCGTAGTTACTAGGGTTAATTTTGTAGTTACTAGGGTTTTACTCCAAATACCACAGTAAAACATGGTTAATTTTGTAGTTAATAGGGTTTTACTACAGATACCACAGTAAATCATGGTTAATTTAGTAGTTACTAGGGTTTTACTATAGATACCACAGTAAAACCATGGTTAATTTAGTAGTTACTAGGGTTTTGCTACAGATACCACAGTAAAACATGGTTAACTTTGTAGTCATTAGGCTTTTGCTACAGATACCACAGTAAAACATGGTTAATTTAGTAGTTACTAGGGTTTTACTATAGATACCACAGTAAAACCATGGTTAATTTAGTAGTTACTAGGGTTTTACTACAGATACCACAGTAAAACATAGTTAATTTTGTAGTTACTAGGGTAAATTTTGTAGTTACTTGGGTTTTAGTCCAAAAACCACAGTAAAACATGGTTAATTTTGTAGTTAATAGGGTTTTACTACAGATACCACAGTAAAACATGGTTAATTTTGTAGTTACTAGAGTTTTACTCCAAATACCACAAGAAAACTATGGTTAATTTAGTAGTTAATAAGATTTTACTCCAGATACCACAGTAAAACCATGGTTAATTTTATAGTTACTAGGGTTTTACTTCAGATACCACAGTAAAACATGGTTAACTTTGTAGTCATTAGGGTTTTGCTACAGATACCACAGTAAATCATGGTTAATTTAGTAGTTACTAGGGTTTTACTATAGATACCACAGTAAAACCATGGTTAATTTAGTAGTTACTAGGGTTTTACTACAGATACCACAGTAAAACATAGTTAATTTTGTAGTTACTAGGGTAAATTTTGTAGTTACTTGGGTTTTAGTCCAAAAACCACAGTAAAACATGGTTAATTTTGTAGTTAATAGGGTTTTACTACAGATACCACAGTAAAACATGGTTAATTTTGTAGTTACTAGGGTTTTACTCCAAATACCACAGTAAAACTATGGTTAATTTAGTAGTTAATAAGATTTTACTCCAGATACCACAGTAAAACCATGGTTAATGTTATAGTTACTAGGGTTTTACTTCAGATACCACAGTAAAACCATGGTAACTTTGTAGTTACTACGATTTTACTCCAGATACCACAGTAAAACCATGGTTAATTTTGTAGTTACTATGGTTTTACTTGAAACACCACAGTAAAACCATGGTTAATTTAGTAGTTAATGGGGTTTTACTTTAGATACCACAGTAAAACCTTGGTAACTTTGTAGTTACTACGGTTTTACTCCAGATAACACAGTAAAACCGTGGTTCATTTTGTAGTTACTAAGGCTTTACTTCAAATACCACAGTAAAACCATGGAACATTTTGTAAATACTAGGGTTTTTACCTTAAATACTACAGTAAAACCATGGTACACTTTGTAGTTTTTTTTGGTTTCACTTCAAAAGATGCAGTAAAACCGTGGTAAATATCGTAGCTACTATGATTTTACTTCAAATGATGTAGTAAAACCGTGGTAAAATTTGAAGCTACTATAGTTTTACTTCAATTTCCACAGTAAAACCATAGTTAATTGTGTAGATACTATGTTCATACTTCAAATAATGTTGTAAAACCATGGTTAATTTTGTAATTACCATGGTTTTACTTATAATGATATAGTAAAACCATGGTTCATTTTGTAGATACTATAGTTTTACTTCAAATCACACCGTAAAATTGTGGTTAATTTTGATGGCTCTGTCTCCAGGGATATCTCCAGCATTTACAGCAGCACAGACTTCATGAATGAGCATATTGAGGACATCCGTCACATTTCAGAAACACACACACACACACACACACGTTCTCTCTGTCCAGCATTCAATAAGGTGTGTGACCCTGGGCTTCTCCTGCTGATGGGTAAGAGACTCTTTATCGCTGGTCTGAGAGAGAGACAATGTGAAAATAATGTTGTTACAGACCAACACAGCTCCCCAGAGCGAGCAGATGATGCTGTGGGTGGAGATTCACTACATAGAGAAGAATATATATGTGTTTTTATATGTTTACCCATACAAGTGTGACATTTAGGCACTGTTAGCTAACAATATGAGTGTGTGGATGTGTGTGGTAGTATTGCTCTTTTTTATTTAAATGTAGTTTTCTTAAGGAATAAAGCAGAACACAATGCAACAGAAGCATTGGAGTTCAAATCATGTTGTTGCAACTAAGTTTTACTGATTATTGAGGAAGTATTTGTAATTTATTTCACTTCCATCTCTGCAAATCATTCATCGTCGAACTGTAATGTTTACCTCTAACATTTATACTCGCTGTTTGAAAAATGTACTATTATGTCATATGTTATTGTTTGCATTATTATTGCGTATCAGCTTGTATATTTTCAGTGCAGCATTTCCTATAATATTACTGTTGTGGTGATTCTACAGTTGCTATGGTAACAACAACTATAGTAATTAACTGTTCTGGTGTTTCTACAGTTGCTAGGGTAACACAACAGCTATAGTAATTAAGTTGTTACTGTCATTCTACAGTTGCTATGGTAACAACGACTATAGTAATTTGTCTGTTGTGGTGATTCTACAGTTGCTATGGTAACACAACAACTATGGTAATTAATTGGTTGTGGTGATACAACTGTTGCCATGGTAATCAATTGGCTGTGGTGACTACAGTTGCTATGGTGACACAACAGCTTTGATAAGTAATTGTTTGTGGTCATTTTACTGTTGCTTTGGTAACACAACAACTCTAGTATTTAATTTGTTGTGGTGATTCTACAGTTGCTATGGTAACAACAGCTATAGTAATTAATTGGTTTTGGTGATTCTATAGTTGCTATGGTAACACAACAACTGTATAAATTGATCTGTTGTGGTGATTCTACAGTTGCTATGGTAACAACAACTATAGTAATCGATCTGTTATGGTGATTCTACTGTTGCTATGGTAACAACTAGTAATCGATCTGTTGTGGTGATTCTACAGTTGCTATGGTAACAACAACTAGTAATCGATCTGTTGTGGTGATTCTACAGTTGTTATGGTAACAACAACTACAGTAATCTATCTGTTGTGGTGATTCTACAGTTGCTATGGTAACAACAACTAGTAATCGATCTGTTGTGGTGATTCTACAGTTGCTATGGTAACAACAACTAGTAATCGATCTGTTGTGGTGATTCTACAGTTGCTTTTGTAACACAACAACTACAGTAATTGATCTGTTATAGTAATTCTACAGTTGCTATGGTAACACTACAGCTATAGTAGTTAATTGGTTGTTGTGATTCTACAGTTACTATGGTAAAACAATAACAACTATAGTCAGTGACGCCGCTAAGGCTGTAAAGTTTACCACCCACCTAACCCCCCCCTTCACTATCTTATGCGACCATCCCCCGGACCCATTCGCCCACGACATGCCCCCGCCCCACCTGCTCTTCACTTTCATCCGCAAAACCCACACCCACCCCCAACATCCACTCTCTGCTCTTCTCTTTTGTCCGCAACACCCAGGAAATGCTTTCATAGAGCCCGTAGCTGCCAGCGGTGCTCCTGACTATAGTAATATGCACGAATGACCCAATACTGTAGTTTTCTACAACTATAGTTGAGCATATTTTACTATAGTTTACTCTAGTACACATCTAAGTATGCTACTGCATTTATTACAGTTTATCAGTTCACAGTATGCCGGAGCTGTCAGAGCTAAACCTAACCCTAATATATGCAGCACAGCACATTTGACTACAGAATGAGTCAAAAACACTTCAATTACTATAGTATTTCTTTGCTTCATGTAAAACAGCTCCGTGATGAGCCCTGTCATTAAAGCCAGTCCATCTTCATTCAGTGTCACGCCGAGCTTCATGTCATTAAATGAGTCTATAAATCAGCATCACCTTCACGCGCTCCTTCAAGGACGCGCAGACTACAGTCCTTTGATCTTATTTTTCACTTCTAATGAATGCCACAGTTTAATTAACAACTGACCACAGGGAAATGAGACCTATTGATCTGTTTACCAGGTACAACGTCGACTGGAATATCGAGCTGCGCAAGACTAAAGCAAACGGCCTTCATTTGATGTATTTCACAAATGAACATCTCCAACACACGCTCCGGCACAGGCTAAAAGTAGACTCGGCGAGCAGGTGTTTGTGCGTCACGCAGCTTAAAACATTTTCACATTCAGCACTTTCATGCAGTTCGAGAGTTCACCGGCATATGCTGAAAAATCTTGTTTTTATCCTTAACAGCTTTGTTGCGAACCCTAGCGCTCGGCCCACCTTTACAGGGCGAGAGGATCCAGCAGGAGGAGGAAGAGGAGGAGGAGGAGGAATCCCACTGTTTTCTGCAACTGTTTCTAAAGCTCATTAGAGGGTCATGGAGTCCTCATTTCTGCTTTATCTGGATGACGACTGATGTGACCTCACTGCAGGGTTCACACTGTTAACAATGATGGATGGATGAATGGATGGATTAAAATAGATACTGTAGATGGATGGATGGATGGATGGATGGATGGATGGATGGATGGATGGATGGATGAATACTGTAGATGGATTGATGGATGGATGGATGAATACTGTAGATGGATTGATGGATACTAAGGATGAGTGGATGGATGGATACTGTGGATGGATGGATGGGTGGATGAGTGGATGTATGGATGGATGGATGGATGGATACTGTGGATGGATGGATGAATGGATGGATTGATGCATGGATGGATACTATATATGAATAGATGGATAAATATAGATACTGTAGATGGATGGATGGGTGGATGGATGGATACTGTAGATGGATGGATGTATTGATGGATGGATGGATGAATACTGTAGATGGATGGGTGGATGGATTGATGGCTACTGTAGATGGATTGATGGATACTATGGATGGATGGATGGGTGGATGGATGGATGGATGGATACTGTGGATGGATGGATGGATGGATGGATGGATGGATTGATGCATGGATTGATACTATATATGAATAGATGGATAAATATAGATACTGTAGATGGATGGATGGGTGGATGAGTGGATGGATGGATACTGTAGATGGATGGGTGGATGGATGGATGGATGGATGGATGGATGGATTGATGGATACTGTAGATGGATTGATGAATACTATGGGTGGATGAATGGATGGATGGATGAGTGGATGGATGGATACTGTGGATGGATGGATGGATGGATGGATTGATGCATGGATGGATACTATATATGAATAGATGGATAAATATAGATACTATGAATGGATGGATGGATGGATGGATACTGTAGATGGATGGATGTATTGATGGATGGATGGATGGATGGATGGATGGATGGATGGATGGATAATGTAGATTAATGGACGGATGGAGGGATGGATGGAAGGATGTATATATATGGATGGGTGGATGGATGGATGGATGGATAGATTAGTATACAGATACTGTAATTGGGTGGATGGGTGAATAAATATATAGATACTGTAGATGGATGGATGGATAGATAGACGGACGGGTGTAGATATTGTAGATGGATGGAGGGATGGATACTCTGGATGGATGAATAAATATATAGAAACTGTAAATAAATATAGACAGATGGATGAACTGATGGATGGATGGATAGATAGATACTGTGGATGTATGGATGGATGATACTATAGATGGATAGATGGATGGATAAATATAGATACTTTAGATGGATGGATGGGTGGATGAGTGGATGGATGGATACTATGGATGAATAGATGGATTGATGGATGGATGGATGGATGGATGGATGAATGGATGGGAGGATGGATGGATGAATACTCTAGATGGACAGACGGATGGATGGTTGGATATATGGATGGGTGGATTGATGAATGGATGTTTGTATGTATGGATGGATGGATGGATGGATGGATGGATGGATGGATGGATGGATAGATTAGTATACAGATACTGTAATTGGGTGGATGGGTGAATAAATATATAGATACTGTAGATGCATGGATAGATAGACAGACGGATGTAGATATTGTAGATGGATGGAGGGATGGATAGATGGATACTGTGGATGGATGGATAAACGGATGGACGGACAGATGAACGGATGGATGATGGATGGATGGATGGATGGATAGGTAGGTTGATAGATAGATAGATGGATAGATAGATAGATAGATAGATAGATAGATAGATAGATAGATAGATAGATAGATAGATAGATAGATAGATAGATAGATAGATAGATAGATAGATAGATAGATAGATAGATAGATCTCTCACTCTCTCTGTCTGTCTCAGTGTTTTCCTCCTGTGCGCTGACTCAGAAGCTCCTGCAGGATGGTCA
Source organism: Danio rerio (assembly GCF_049306965.1). Lineage (NCBI taxonomy): Eukaryota > Metazoa > Chordata > Actinopteri > Cypriniformes > Danionidae > Danio > Danio rerio. Next base: position 77,855,276 of record NC_133180.1, read on the forward strand.
GATGTCTCGGTCTCTCATTAAGATGTTTTGGTCTCAGTTTCTCCTCCAGACCACACGGGGAGCCGCAGAGGGTTCAGGGTTCAGTGCAGATCTGCTGCTCTTCAGATCGGAGGCTGATTTACAGCTCCTGCCCTCAAACACGACAGGAACGCCTCTGAGTGCTGCACAGACCAGGGGGACCAGCACATAAATCAAAGACTCAGAGCGTTACACACACACACACACACACACACACACACTGCTTAACAAGCACAAACATACTATCTGGCATGCATAAACACACTCACTGTCCAACATGTGCTCTTACACACTCATGCACAGAGAAACACACATGCACTCACACACACAAACACTGGATCAAACATGCAGATACACACACTCGCTCGCATATACACACACATGTACAAGCACGCACATAGACATAAACACACACACACGGCCCACTCACACATGCGCAGAGACAGACACACTCACTCACTCATACACACTTACCAGCATGCACATGCACACACACACATACACAGACACGCATAGATACGCACACATGCAAAGTGACAGACACACACTCACCCACAGGCACGCACACACATAGACACCACACATGCACAAAGACAGACACGCACTCACCCACATGTACACACACACATACACACACAGTCACATTCAGTCTTTCTACTACACACACACACACACACACAGGAGCGCAGTGAGTCTGGTCTATGTACTCTATTGAAAATGCCTGGTGTAAATGTATTGTTCTAGATTGTGTTGGTGTTTGGTGTGTGTGTGTGTATGTGTGTGTGTGTGTGTGTGTAGTGGCGGTAACTAAACATTCATCATGGTTTTGTTTGCAGTCTGCGGTGAATAATGTAGCGCTGTGTTGCATCTGTTGTCCGCCGTCGGCAGCTGTAGGGATTTCTGCAACTCGTGCGTTTGCATTAATCACTCACACACACACACACACACACACACACACACTGGATCTGTTTAATGCTAAACACAGATGTGATGCTCTCTTATGCTGTGTCACAACTAAAACTCTGACAGTTCTTACTGTTGATGACGTTCAACTGCTGAAACTCTACTAACTGCTGATATGTGTATACAATATGTCAAACTGGGTGGCATGATGGCTCAGTGGTTAGCACTGTGACCTCACAGCAAGAAGGTCACTGGTTTGAGTCCCGGCTGGGTCAGTTGGTGTTTCTGTGTGGAGTTTGCATGTTCTCCCCGTGTTGGCGTGGGTTTCCTCCGGTTGCTCTGGTTTCCCCCACAGTCCAAACACATGCGCTATAGGGGAACTGATCAACTAAACTGGCCGTAGTGTATGAGTGTGTGAATGAATGTGTATGGGTGTTTCCCAGTACTGGGTTGCAGCTGGAAGGGCATTCACTGTGTAAAACATGCTGGAATAGTTGGCGGCTCATTCCGCTGTGGTGACCCCTGATGAATAAAGGGACTAAGCTGAAGGAAAAGCTGTGTGTGTGTGTGTGTGTGTGTGTGTGTGTGTGTGTGTGTGTGTGTGTGTGTGTGTGCGTGTGTGTGTGCGTGTGTGTTTGTTTCAATCTAACGATGTCACACAACAATTTATGATTCGGTTTCGAAGGAACTTTTTTTATTTTAATGTAAAAGAACTTACACTTACCGGCCACTTTATTAGGTACACCTCACTAGTACACTGTTGACTGCCTTTGCCTTCAGAACTGCTTTAATCTTTGGTGTCAGAGATTCAACAAGCTACTGGAAATATTCCTCAGAGATTTTGCTCCATATTGTCATGATAGCATCACACAGTTGCTGCAGATTTGTCGGCTGCACATCCATGATGCCAATCTCACCACATCCCAAAGCTGCTCTATTGGATTGAGCTCTGGTGACTGTGGAGGCCATTTGAGTACAGTGAACTCATCGTCATGTTCAGCAGTCTGAGATGATTGAGCTTTATGACATGCTGCGTTATCCTGCTGGAAGTAGCCATCAGAAGATGGAGACACTGTGCTCATAAAGGGATGGACATGGTCAGCAGCAATACTCAGGTAGGCTGTGGCGTTGATGCTCAATTGGTACTAATGGACCCAAAGAAAATCTCCCCCACACCATTACACCACCACCACCAGCCTGAACCGCTGATACAAGGCAGGATGATCCATGCTTTCATGTTGTTGAGGCCAAATTCTGAATGTGTGAGCAGAAATGGAGACTCATCAGAGCAGCAACGTTTCTCCAATCTTCTATTGTCCAGTTTTGGTGAGTCTGTGTGAATTGTAGCCTCAGTTTCCTGTTCTTAGCTGACAGGAGCGGCACCCGGTGTGCTCTTCTGCTGCTGTAGCCCATCCGCCTCAAGGTTGGCCGTGTTGTGTGTTCAGAGATGCTCTTCTGCAGAGCTCGGTTGTAATGAGTGCTTATTTGAGTTACTGTTGCCTTTCTATCAGCTGGAACCAGTCTGGCCATTCTCCTCTGACCATCAACAAGGCATTTGCCACCCACAGAACTGCCGCTTACTGGATATTTTTATTGTCCATCCATCTATCTATTTATCCATCCATCCATCCACCCATCCATCCATCCACCCACCCACCCATCCATCCATCCATCCATCCATCCACCCATCCATCCATCCATCCATCCATCCACCCACCCACCCACCCACCCATCCATCCATCCATCCATCCACCCACCCACCCACCCATCCATCCATTCATCCACCCACCCACCCATCCATCCATCCATCCATCCATTGTTCTATCTATCTTTGTCTTTCTATCATCCATCCATCCGTCCGTCCGTCCGTCCATCCATCCATCCATCCATCTATTTATCTATTTATCTATTTATTTATTTATTTATTTATGTGTTTTGGGGGCTAAAGATGTAATTTAAATATAATACATTTTTTTCTCTCTGTAAATAAATAAAACTGTTAACATCTGAGTAAGAATGCGGTGTTTTCTCTGAGCTGAAGATGTGATTTTGAGGATTATTTTTGCATTTAATATGAGCAGTGTCTTACAATTCCTCAAAAGCAGACATCATGAGGCAGTTCCAGTGCTAGAAGATCACTTTATTATCCTCCTCTAACATCTTTCAAGACTTTATTATAAGAACATCTTATTGCTCTGAGATTGCTCTTTCTTTTATTTTAATTTCTTTCTCTCTTTTTTTCCACTTGGAAACAACTGGAGCGCAGAGAGAAAGAAACTCAAACTCTGGTCGCCCAAGGCTTTGATTCTGAAAGCTTATTGAAAGAGGTTATTCTAGAGAGAGATTAAGTGTGAGAAGTTTAGTTGAAGTTGATCAATATTTTCTTGTTTAAGGGCGGCACGGTGGCTCAGTGGTCAGCACTGTGGCCTCACAGCAAGAAGGTCACTAGTTTAAGTTCTGGCTGGGTCAGTTGGTGTGTCAGTGTGGAGTTTGCATGTTCTCCCCATGTTGGCATGGGTTTCCTCCAGGTACTCCGGTTTCCCCCACAGTCCAAACACATGCGCTATAGGGGAATGGTCCCACTTTATATTAAGTGGCCTTAACTAATATGTACTTACACAGGAATTAATAGTTTGTTACAATTTACTTATTGTGCAAATACATGTATTTACTGTGTACTTATGCCTGATTAAATACATGTATGTAGTTACATTTTTAATTAACTTCTGTAAGTACATTTGTAAATACACTGTTGACCATCCCTTACACCTTAACCCACCCTTAAACCTACCCATATCACCAAACCTGTCCATAACCCAACTCAAGAGCACCACAAGAGTTCTCAAATACATTATAAACACAGTAAGTACATTGTATTTATTTTTGATGCAAGTACATAGTAGTTAAGTACTCTTAATATAAAGTGGGACCAATATTCAAATATAAAATTTAAAAAATTCAATATATTCTGCACAGAATTCAGTGTAAAATGTAAGACATTATTCATGAAGATAGACAGGGCTACAGGATTATTATTAAAGTGTATCAACATGAATGGCAGCTGATGTTATTAAACCAAACCAACAGGATGATGATAAATAGGGGGAAACCGGACATTTACCTGCCTAGTGAAACTAAAAGATGTAGTAGTAATGAGTACTTTTTACTTTAGTACATTTTTGAGGTCGTACTTCTCTACTTGCACTTGAGTACTAAAGTCAGTACTTCAACTTTTACCAGAGTCGTTTTAAACATGAGTATCTGTACATCCACTTGAGTAAAGGACGTGTGTGCTTTTGCCATCTCTGCTAAAATGGCCATAATGTTGGAGAGTGCGTGTGAACGGGTGTTTCCAAGTACTGGATTGCAGCTGGAATATTTGGTGGTTCATTCTGTTGTGGCAACCCCTGATAAATAACGAAGTAAGCCGAAGGAAAACTAATGTCGAACTGACGACTGGAGCTTTGTAAAAGTTAAGCAAAAAGCCGGCTTCTCCAATCTGTCTTGCAGAGAAACACCTTCAAAATGGCTTTTTCCTCTGGGAATGTGGAGCAGACACACTGAAGACTGCAGCGGGGCGGCTGGAGTCGGATGAGGAGAGGAATAAAACAGCTTTCAACTCAAACTATTCATGCTTTAAGCTTTCAAAACGGAGCGCTCTGAAATTTACTGCGCAATATAAATGTTTACACGAGATATTATTGCACTGTTGTTGCTGAGATTGTGAGTGCAATACTGCTGCTTCAACATTAATATATATAAACAGTCATGTTTACCTTTCATTTAATTCTGACTCAAGCGTCTTTTTCAGTGATATTATTGAATAATCTGCAAATGTTTAGATCAGTTGTTTTGTAAAGTGACATGTTCTGACTTATGAGAGGCCTGCTGTAGCTTTGTTTACTAATTTCTAATCGAATATATTTAGGTTTTCAGCTCATACATATATATTGAAATATATGTAAACGGCACATATAGAGCCTGTGTTTCCTTTACAAATATTTTTATAAACATAACATGTTCTATTCTACAACATAAAATCACTTACAAACGCTAACACTACTCTAATATCATATATAAATCATATAAATAAATAGATAAATAATTTATATTTAAAATAAAAAAATATTAAGAAATTAAATGTAATATTTAGTATTTATTTGGAAATGAAAAAAAAAAATTATAAATGTATATAATTTGTTTATTATTAAATTTATTTATGATAATAAATAACAAAAATTCATTCATTTTCTTGTCGGCTTAGTCCTTTTATTAATCTGGGATCGCCACAGCAGAATGAACCGGCAACTTATCCAGCAAGTTTTTTTTACGCAGCGGATGCCCTTCCAGCCGCAACCCATCTCTGGGAAACATCCACACACACACTCATACACTACAGACAATTTAGCCTACCCAATTCACCTGTACCGCATGTCTTTGGACTGTGGGGGACACTGGAGCACCCGGAGGAAACCCACGCGAACGCAAGGAGAACATGCAAACTCCACACAGAAACGCCAACTGAGCCGAGACTCGAACTAGCGACCTTCTAGCTGTGAGGCGACAGCACTACCTACTGCGCCACTGCCTCGCCGTCTTACCTTCATCATATTTTTTTTATTCTGCACGGTAATACCGGATACCGCGGTAAAATAGGGAGGAGGTTTGACGGTATCAAAATTTGGAGACCGCCCAGGCCTCGTGATCGCAGCTTTAAGCATCAGATCTGACGTCTCCTAAACATCTCTATTTCCCTGAGACTGAGTTTCTCTGCTGTGTTTTCTCTGAGAGCTGCTCCTCTATTGTGGTTTCCCGTTTATGAGCGTGTCTTTGTGGAGCGGCGAAGAAAACAGCAAATTATTTACAGCCTTTTTTCGGCATATTCATCGGCGCTGAGTGACAGTCCAATTATGAGACGGTTTTCAAGGAGAAAACACAATTACGAGGACATGAATGCGATAATTCCTGCTCGCTTTTATTGCCGCTCAAGGTTTCCGGGACGGTGTTATCGTGCAAACGTTGCTCCAGAGATGCATTTCTCGCTCTCTTTTTTTTTTTGGAGGTTGTGGAGACGGTCAAGCCTAGAATAAAAGAGTTGGCTCTGAGATTCAGGTGTGACATTTTAGGCTCAAGCGACACGGTGGCTCACTGTGTCCTCACAGCTAGAAGGTCTCTGGTTCAAGTCCCGGCTAGGTCAGCTGGCGTTTCTGTGTGGAGTTTGCATGTTCTCCCCGTGTTGGCGAGGGTTTCCTCCGGGTGCTCCGGAGTCCAAACACATGCGCTATAGGGGAATTGATTAACTAAACTGGCCGTAGTGTGTGTGTGTGTGTGTGTGTGTGTGTGTGTGTGTGTGTGTGTGTGTTACATATTGTGCCTTTATTGTGCAACACTAAAGACTGCTTCTGGAGGATGGCATTATTAATGTTGATCTGCTGGTCATCATACGACTTCAGAAGGCCAAGAATAGAGTTCCCGCTCTTCTGTCGGTGGATTTGATGCTTTGATGGTTTTTGTTTCATCATCTTTCATGTCTGACCAAATCTCTGTCCACTGACTGTATGGAGGAGAAACAGATTGAAGAAAGGTACTGATCCAGAACTGCCTGATATATGCGTGTGTGTGATTGTGTGCGCTTGCATTATCCTGCTTATCTGTATTTGTGATGTGGATGGTCAATGATCAATAATAGCATGCATGTGAGCTGCTGGAATCAGGCCAGACTGGATCAGGATGCGGCTATGAAGGGTCGTAGGTTAATTAGGCGGGTTGATTAGTTAACTGCTCTGGGTCTCTAATCACTTAACACTAGCTGTCTGTGTCTGACTGATGACTGCTGTATATGGAGCTGGTAAACACTAATACTCAGAGCACACTCTGAGCCCAAAGTCTGCATCCGGGAACATGCATTTCAATGGATTCCTTTGAGGAAATACCTATTATTATTTAGTCATGTACTTATTTATCTTGTCAATAATCATCATTTAATATTAGGACATTTCTGAGTGCATAAAGATAATAAAAAGAACAAATATATATATTGATTTTTACATTATTTAACTTAAAAAATCCTATATTGGTTTTTTGTCCACATCTGAACTAACATTGGATTAAACCAACCAAGTGATTTTCAATGTGTATAAGATATACTGTAGGTGTTCACTGCATGCAAGGAATGGTTGTTTAATAAAATCACTGTCATTATCTGTTGATCAGGAGGTAACACATAAATAAATAACATGTCAAATAAATAAACAAAGGAGATAACAAATAAATGAATAACAAATGTCAAATAATTAACTAAATA
>NC_133180.1:77867500-77897500 GCF_049306965.1 Danio rerio
AATAATAATAACAGTAATAAAAAGAAAACAGCAATAATAATGAAAATAATAATATTATTAATCATAATAAAGCAGCAATAATAATAATTAAAAAAATAATAAAACAGCAATAATAATAATAATAATAATAATAATAATAAAACAGCAATAATAATAATAAATAATAATAATATAATATTAATCATAATAAAGCAGCAATAATAATAATATTAATAATCATAATAAAACAATAATACTAATAATAATAATAATAATAAGAAGAAGAAGAAGAAGAAGAATAAAGCAATAATAATAATAATAAAAATAAAAATATTAAGATTGATAATATTAATAATCACAATAAAGCAATAATAATAATAATAATAAAACAGCAATATTAATAACAATAATAATCATTATAAAGCAGCAATAATAATAAAACAGCAATACTAATAATAATAATATTAACAATCATAGTAAAGCATCATTAATAATAATAATAATAATAAAACAGCAATAATAATAATAATCATAATAAAGCACCATTAATAATAATAATAATAATAATAATAATAATAATAATAAATGAAAAAATAAAATAATAATAATAAAACAGCAATAATAATAATAATAATCATTATAAAGCAGCAATAATAATAAAACAGCAGTAATAATAATAATTATGATAACAATCATAATAAAGCATCATTAATAATAATAATAATAATAATAATAATAATAAAACAGCAATAATAATAATAATAACAATCATAATAAAGCATCATTAATAATAATAATAATAATAATAATAAATGAAAAAATAAAAAAATAATAATAAAACAGCAATAATAATAATAATAATAATAATAATAATAATAATAAAAAATAAAAAAAATAATAATAATAGTAATAAGTAAGATAGTAAAACACCATGTATATATAATAGGAAAAAATAACTCAATTTGCTGGAGGTTTGAATAATTTTGCCTTTAATTGTACGTTAAATGTATTCCATTTATATTATTAATATTAATGTAAAAAACATTAACAGTCAAAAGAGTTCCGTGTCCTCTTGATTACCTCATACTGAACAGTTGATGTGGAATAAATAAATAAACAAATCAAATGTGCATTTCTTCAGCATGTTGTAATTACATGCATGCAGTTTCCCATTATTAAGAAGAGATTTTCCACCTCAAGCCTCTTTGATAAGAGTAAAATTGGCAAAATGACCAACTGGCTTATTTCTTTAGCACAGACACAATTTGAATCACCATTAACTCCATGTAAACATTCAGTTTTACTCCCGTGTCTGTTTTCTTAATGAAAAAGCAGCTCGGTGCACTTTCATCATTATTAAACGGTGAAGAAAACACTGAGACGAATCCTGCACCCCCCATCAAAAACAGCCTCAAACCACAGAAACATTACAAAACATGACATGCATGAGGAAATTCATCACACAAAACCAGAAATCCTCACTGAATCATGTGTTTTTCTCTCTCTTTGTTGATATAAAGATAAACCTGTGGCCCGTGTCTCTGTATTTCTAGCTTTAAATACACACTTCACCCCCAAAAATGCTAATTTTGTCCTCATTTCATCATCCTCCAAACCTGATTGAGTTTATTTTTGCAGAAATTAAGATATACTGAAGAGTGCTGGAAAAACAAACAGCCCTTGACTCCCATAGTATTGACTTCATTAATTTAACCTCGACTTAGCTTCTAATTCATCAGGGGTCGCCACAGTGGAATGAACCACCAACTATTCCGGCATATGTTTTACACAGCGTATGACCTTCCAGCTGCAACCCAGTACTGGGAAACACCCATACACACTTATTCAAACACATACAGTACGGCCAATTTAGGTCATCAATCCCCCTATAGCGCATGTGTTTCTGACAGATTCTGAATGTACAGACCTGCAGAACATCAGCTTGGCCAAATCGCATCTCACATAGCATTGGATTTTAACCAAACCACAGCAGGTGAATTGAGTAATGAAATAAAAATAAAACTAAACAAAATAAAAGACAATTGAAAAAAATTAAATAAATAAAATAATATAAATAAATAATATAACAATTTTAATATCTAAAAAAATTAATAAATAAAAATATATTAATAATAATAAAACAAAATTAATAATAAATTATTATAAATAATATAAATTGTAAAAAAATTAAAATATATAAAAAATGTAAAATATGTAAAAATATATAAGTAAATAAAAATAATAATAATAATAGTAATAATAATAATGCTAAAATTCTATTTAATAATAATAACAATAATAATAAAATGTTAAAATAATTTATAAAAATTAAACAAACACACAAACAAAAAATAAAACATTTTACCATACTTCCCCATACTTTCTTAGTTGACTAAGTATTGCAAACTTTTTGTATATTTTTTTCCTAAAATGTTATGTTTATATATGCAAATGAGGCATCATTTTATTAAATATGATCTAATTTGCATATGCACAATTGCTTATGCTCTATTAAATTAATAATTAATAAATTAAATAATTAATTAATTGATTTATATATATATATATATATATATATATATATATATATATATATATATATATATATATATAAATTTTTCTTTATTTCTTTATTTTATTCATTCTTTTGGGGTTTTTATTCTGTATACACATATATTTAAATAAAATGTCTATGTAACATAAAAAATGTAATGGTTATTGTATTTACACATTATGTATGATACAAGTTTAATGTTTGTTAAATGTAAGTACAGCTCAAATGGAGATTTATAGCTCATTTTAAGAAAAGAGGCGGTAATTTAACTAAAATGTACAGACACAAGTGAAAAGAGTGACAACATCAGCATTAAACATAGTTTTTATGATGTTGAACTATAACTAACTACAAATATACATACACAAATAGCTAAAAAATAAGACATAATAAAAAAGAAAGAAAATATTTGACCAGTAAACAAATAAATAAACTTGCGCACACACAAACATTTACTAATTGAGAGATTTTTACTCTAATTAAAGCCCATTAAATCACAGTGCTCAGTGGTTAGCACTGTGGCCTCACAGCAAGAAGGTTGCTGGTTCGAGTCCCAGCTGCGTCTGTGTGGAGTTTGCATGTTCTCCCCGTGTTGGTGTGGGTTTCCTCCGGGTGCTCCGGTCTCCATCACAGTCCAAACACATGCACAAGCCGAAGAAAATTTACTGAATGAATAAATGAATCACCGTGTCACTGTTATTTTCAGTTTGAGCAACAGGAATCTTCAGGGAATAATACAAAGCCAACTCTCTTTCTCACATGATATAGTTTTTTGTTTGGATAATTGTTTTAATTTCAAATTGACGACAAGAGTTGTGCAATGGCCAGGAAGAAGCTGTTCTTCTGAATCCCCCCGGGTTAAGAAACACAAAGGAGAGTAAATCACAGAGCTTAGATGGAGACAAACAGCTTAGCTGGAGAAATAAGGAGTTGGAGCAAAACTCATTTAATGCATTTATTTTTTTACAGTCATTAAACAAAACAAATCCTGTGTGGATCTTGAGTTAAACACTCTCAGCTGAGAAACAAGAGCTTAAAGAAGACAATGACAGACCATTGTTCATTCACAGAATAGTAATATGGTAAAGAATAATACACAGATAAAGACTCCATGTTTTACTAGTCAACAGTGATAGAACTGAAAAAGACTTCATATTTAATATGCTTCAATAATCTTCTAAAAATAATTGTGTTAAAAAAATTAAGCTCTTAATGTGAATTGATTGACATTGGGGGAATTACCTGAAGAGGACCCTAAAAAGCAATAGTATCGGGATGCAGCCTTTATGATGCAAGCTGAGATTGCATAACTCAGCGATGCAATGTCAGACACAATGCACTTAAATGGAGCTAGTGATGTATTGTGAGGGGTGGGGTTAGGTGAGCGCATTAAAAAGCATTGGATGCAGCTCAGATTGCACTGCACCAATTCTGCATCCAGACACCTCTCCTAAAAGGCTAATTTTAGTGCAACTCAACAATAGCAATTCAACAATGATTAATATAATGCACAATTATTTATTATTATTATTTTTATTATTATTATTATTATTATTATTATTATTATTATTATCGTTGTGCATTTATTATTATTATTCTTATTTATTTATTTAATAAATAATAATAGTTGTAGTAGTGGTAGTAGTATTTATTTATTTATTTATTAATAATTATAATTATAAATATAATTATTATTAATATCATTATTATATTAATATATTATTATTATTATTATTATTATTATTATTATTATTATTATTATTATTATTATTTAGTTAGTTAGTTACTTAGTATTGTTATCATATTTGTGCCTTTATTATTTTTTTTATATTATTTATTTATTTTATATTATTATTATTATTATTTGCCGTAGTGGTAGTAGTATTTATTTATTTATTTTATAATAATAATATTAATAATAATAATAATAATAATAATAATAATAATAATTATTATTATTATTATTATTATTATTATTATTATTAGCTAGATTTGTTTATTGGCACGATCCAGCACAGTTTCTGTAATGATGATCCAGGTATAAGGCGGATCCACATGCAATTAATTTATGGAAAACAAAAACAAAACAAAGGCTCGAAATATTGATTCCCGGATCTTCTAAGTGAATCGGTTGAACCAGTTCACCTAATGGAACTGAATCGTTTGAAACGGTTCGCGTCTCCAGTAAACACTTGAAACATCTGATACCCCCTCTGACTCGGATTAAACAGATTCCCAGAGTTCTTGGGTTACTAGAGCAGCGCACTGAGATCATTTTGTGGTGAACTGATAACACTGCGCACGCGTGATTCAGCAGGTGGAGAACCGAACCAAACAGTCCGTACAGAGCGCTCTCTCAACCTAACATGGACAACTGATTAATCCACAGCGCGGGCTTAAAGAGGATTTAAGCGTAAGTTTATTTCATAATATCATATCGTATTGAAATTTAAATAGATTTACATAGTAAGAGAATCATGCTTCATTTGGGTAGCAACACGATGGTTGACTATATATTTTTGATGTGTTGTACATGTGGGGGGATTGTCATTATGTCATCGCAGATGATAACATTACAGTGTAGCATAAAAAACCTGGTTTCTTTTAAGCAGTTCATTGAAACAATGACAGATCTGAACCAGCCATTATGGAGTCAATCCAGGGCCCTATATTCCTGCAACATAATAACAAAGTTTGCAAACAAAAATCATGTGCTGAAATATAAAATATTCATACAAATATTATAACATTCACATCTCAAGAAGCTGCAAAGGCAAAATTAAGTTCTGAGAAACAAAAATAAAGAAATGCTAAACATCAAGCTGTGTATATATATATATATATATATATATATATATATATATATATATACAGAGCTGAAGTCAGAATTATTAGCTCCCCTGTTTATTTTTTTCCCCAAATTCTGTTTAAAGGAAGGAAGATTTTTTCAGCACATTTCTAAGCATTATAGTTTTAAATTTATTTTCTCTTTGCCATGCTGACTGCAAATAATATTTTACTAGACATTCTTCAAGGCACTTCTATACAGCTTAAAGTGACATTTAAAGGCTTCACTAGGTTAATTAGGGTAACTAGGCAGGTTAGGGTAATTAGGCAAGTTACTGTATAACAGTGGTTTGTTCTGTACAATGTCGAAAAAAAAGTTAGCTTAAAGAGGCTGATAATTTTGTCCCAAAAATGTCTTTAAAAAAATTTAAAACTGCTTTTATTCTAGCTGAAATACAACAAATAAGACTTTTTCCAGAAGAAAAAATATTATCGGACATACTGTGAAAATTTCCTTGCATCCCAAAACATTATTTGGGAAATATTTAAAAAAGAAGAAAAAATCAAAAGGGGGCTAATAACTCTGACTTTAACTATATATATATATATATATATATATACTTTTACCAAACCCCTCAAGCCAGTCGCAACGCTCATTTTGATTTGCTTTTTCAGTCAACCATGAGTTAACTATGCTTCACGTTGCACGTCACATTTCTGTCTGTTTCTCTTTCTGGCTCTGATTTGCATCATAAATCAAATCGAGATTAAGTAAAATCCCTGAGCGGTGTGTTTTTTGGGGGGCTTTTTAAATCAATAAACAGTTAAACTCGTCTGAGAATCACATTTCAGGTTTCCTTGCCGCATGTTTTCCAGTTGTAATATGGCATTTGGTTGTGGGATCGGCCCAGATGTACAGTCTGAGAGCTTCATTGGGCTTTCTGAGCTCTGATCTTTCATTGTGACTGCAAATTGTGCCGTAAGCGTTTACGCATTTCTGTGATATTACAGTATGGATTCAGCGTCTCGTCTGAAGTCGCAGGAGGGCTGAGCTTGGTTTTTTTTTTCCCTTCATTGTGTAAAAAACAAACAATTAGTGTCTGTGCATGCAGAGCTCATTCAATACATCCGGCAATAATTAATGCTGAGCTGGTGTTTCAGTGCACTGCTCAATTAAATGCACCGACCTATGCACAATATAAATATGACACACAATGTCATCTTACATGTGATTTAACCAGCGCCACCGTGGTGCAGTGGGTAGCACGATCGCCTCACAGCAAGAAGGTCACTGGTTTGAGCCTCGGCTGGGTCAGTTGGTGTTTCTGAGTGGAGTTTGCATGTTCTCCTCGTGTTGGCGTGGGTTTCCTCCGGGTGCCGGTTGCAGTCCAAACACATGCGCTATAGGGGAATTGATGAACTACATTGGCCGTAGTGTATGAGTGTGTGTATGTGTGGAATGAGAGTGTATTGGTGTTTCCCAGTGATTGGTTGCAGCTGGAAAGGCATCTATTTTTAACGTTTTTAAAGTGAACACTTAATTGCATCAAAAATTAGGCCAGCGCATGGACAAACCCGACTGTTGGGTCAATTTTATGTGTACAGTGTCAATTGTAGATGTTCTGCACTGGTTTCAGAGGTCAGTGAAGGTCAGACAGTGGCTGTAGATCCTGCAAGCGTGTTGTCTGATTGGATCTCTTCAGTTTTGGGCAGAGAATGAGACGTGTGTGTGTGTGTGTGTGTGTGTGTGTGTGTGTGTGTGTGTGTCTGTGTGTCTGTGTGTGTGTGTGTGTGTGTGTGTGTGTGTGTGTGTGTGTGTGTGTGTGTGTGTGTGAGATCGATAGGCAATCCTCTATTGTCAGGCCGGATCTGCTCTGTTTGTGATTTCTCAAGTGTTTTCGATTAATGTGGACCCGGCCTTCGCTTCACTCACAATAAATAACACAGAGGAGGATGAGAAATACAGCTAAATGTTCAGATCGCGTCAGCACTGATCTGTTTGTGTGTGTGTGTGTGCATGTGTGTGTGTGAGAGGTCAGACTTATACAGTAAAACACAATGTCTTCAGTGCGTAATGTCGGCCAGCATCGATTTGTCTCTGTTATATTGAAAACAAACATATATTGTGCTGCTAAAGACCAGACCACTGTGATTATTTCATGACTATACTGAAGAGCTGATGGAGCAATGATCAATGCAGTGCACCAAAACCTGCCGCTTTAGAATCCTCTTCAGATTATAATTACTTAATCAATAAATTCATATTAAGACTTTTTTATTACAAAATTATTATTATTAGAGGAATATTGGACAATATTAAACATGAAAATAATATTTCAGACACACTACTTCAAAATGTCATGTTTATTTGTTCATTTATTCATTCACTTATTCATTTATTCACTTATTAATTAATTAATTAATTAATTTATTTATTTATTTATTTATTTATTTATTTATTTATTTATTTATTTATTTATTAATTCATTTATTAATTCATTTATTATTATTTATTCTCTTATTCATTCATCCATTTATTTGTTTGTTTATTTATTAATTCATTCATTTATTATTTAATTAATTTATTCATATATTTGTTTATTTATTCATTTATTTATTTATTTATTTATTTATTTATTCATTTATTTATTTATTTATTTATTTATTCAGACATTGTTTATTTATTTACTTATTCATTCATATATTTAACTATTAATTTATTTATTCATTTTTTTGTTTATTTATTCATCCATTCATTTATTTATTTATTTATTTATTTATTTTATTTATTCATTCATTCATTTATTCACTTATTCATTCATTATTTTTTCATTTATTTATTCCTTTATTTATTTGTTTATTTATCCGTTAATTTATTAAAATCTTAATTAATTAACTTATTTATTCATTTATTTATTCATTTATTCATTCATTTAATTATTCATTTACTTATTCATTCATTCATTTATCCAGTTAGTCATTTACTTATTTATTCATATATTTAATCATTCATTAATTATTTATTCATTTATTTATCCATTCATTAATTAATTAATTCATTTATTTGTTTAATTATTTATTCATTCATTTATTCGTTCGTTCATTTATTTATTCATTTATTTATTCGTTCATTCATTCATTTATTCACTTATTCATTCATTCATTTATTAATTCATTCATTTATTCACTTATTTATTCATTATTTTTTTCATTTATTTATTTATTTATTCATTCATTCATTCATTCATTTATTCCCTCACTTATTCAATCCTTAATTTTTTTTCATTAATTAATTGATTAATTTATTCATTTATTTTTTATTTTTTTATTTCTTTCTTTGTTTTTTATTCATTTAATTATTCATTCATTTATTAATTCATTCATTTATTCACTTATTTATTCATTATTTTTTTCATTTATTTATTTATTTATTTATTCATTCATTCATTTATTCATTCATTCATTCATTTATTCCCTCACTTATTCAATCCTTAATTTTTTTTCATTAATTAATTGATTAATTTATTCATTTATTTTTTATTTCTTTATTTCTTTCTTTGTTTTTTATTCATTTATTCATTCATTCATTTATTCATTTATTTAATTTATATTTTTATGTGTGTTTTATTTTATCTACAGCACTGGGAAACACCCATACACTCTCATTCATACACACACTCATACACTACGTTCAATTTAGTTGATCAGTTCCCCTGTAGCGCATGTGTTTGGACTGTGGGAGAAACCGGAGCACCCGGAGGAAACCCACACCAACACAAGGGGAACATGCAAACTCCACACAGAAACTGGCCAAGCCAAGACTCAAACCATCTTCGTACTTCTTTGTACTTAACTCCATCAGCAGTGAGTGAAAATCATGTGTCTGTATGTATTATAGTGCGCTTGTCATCCACTCATATCTGTTTCATCCAAAAATCCTTCAGTAGCATTAAATCCCTGCTGCCTCTCAAAAAAATATGAAAGTAGCTGATGTTTCAGAGACGATACGCTTATTTAAAAGTGTCAGGAAGATAAAACCCATGCTTGAGATCTTAATGAAAGCTGTTCACCTGTGGCTGACGCGTCTGCTTTTATTTCCAAAAGAAAGGAGCTCGATATTTCTAAAGTTCACTGAAAATTATGCGTCTTATTTTGCAAGTGTATCCCGAACAATCACCCGTCATTATCTGCTGCAGCTTTGGACCATTACTTTAATACCATATTACTCATCAGCACATGATACGTGTGTGTGTGTGCGTGTGTGTGTGTGTTTACCGAAGGCAAAAAGCAGAGTTTGATAGAAAGTATTGTTGTCTGAACACGACGGAGAGTTCAGTCTGAGAGCCCTCCAGAAGTGAAGGTCCAATTTCTCCGAAGTGAAATCTAAAATGAATGGAATACGAAAGGTCAGTGTTGTCGTGGATTCAATTATTTTCGTGAGAGCTTTATGGAGTCGGCGAGATGTGACTGTGTTTTACAAATACTTTTCCGCGGAGCCCAAAACAAAAGCAAACCTGTAAGTTGATCTGCTTGTCATCCCCACCCCAAACCTGATCAATTTTCTGGAGATGAAAAGAGTTGGACGCTGCACGGTGAGCGTCTCTATTGCTGTATATGAGGTTTTCTTCATTGAGTTACAGCCGATCTCTCATTTCACTTCATATGTGACCCTGGACCACTAAAAAAGTCATAAGTGTTCATTTTGTCTGCTGACCTCAGTGAATTCATCATCTACAAAGCTGTAAATGTGTTGAGATCTGGGAAATCTGCTGCTGTTCTTCTCCATCTCTTTCCATAAATGACGTGCTGATTCTGTTTATAAGTTAAATGCCATCTTTTTTGCTGTTGTTTTCTTTAAGTTTATTTCAGATTCTGAATGTATCGTACATGCATATTGCACATGTTTAATGTCTGATTTATATGTTTGGCAGCATGGCTGGTTGAGAAAACTTGCTGTAAATTGCAAGTCAGTTTACACAATTCTTCCTATAAGAGGTACACAAACTTTTTAGTTTATTTGTATTTTTTTATTTAAATGTATTTATTTTTTTTAAATAAATAATTGATTCACTTATTAAATAATGCGTTCATTGATTTGTTTATTTTATTAACATTTGTTTTATTTAAAAGTATTTATTTAAATAATTAATTATTTGATTAATTAATTGTGCCATTGATTAATTTATGTATTTATTCTTTTTTTATTTATTTTTATTTAATTTGACTAACACATTTTTTATTATATTTTATTAAAAAATATTTGTTTAAGTTATTGTTTGATTAATTAAATAATTAATGCTTTCATTATTTTTTTTTATTTAATTTCACTTTTCTATATTTTTATTTTATTTAAATTTATTTTATTAAAATGTATTCATTTATTTAAATAATTAATCAATTGATTGAATATTTAATTAATTAATGTATTCATTGTTTTTTCTCTTTTCTTTTATTTATTTTTATTTTACTTTTTAATTTGATTTAATTGTAATTACTTAATTTATTCATTCCTTTTATTTTTTTTTAAAGATTTATTTTTGGCCTTTTTGCCTTTATTATTAGATAGGACAGTATTGAGACAGGAAGTGAATTGGGAGAGAGAGAAAGAGGCGGTAGGGTAGGGAAATGTCGTCAAGCTGGGATTCGAACTCGCGACGCCCTGACGTGCTATTGCACCATATGTTGGCACGCTAACCACTAGGCTATTGCGCCGACTATTCCTTTTATTTTTTGTCTAATTTAATTTTACTTTTTTATTTTTATTTGCTTGTTTTATTTTACTTTTTATTACATTTTTAATTTAATAAAAACTTATTTATTTATTTAAATAATTCATTGATTGATTAATTAATGTATTCAATTCCTTTTATATTTTATTTAATTTAATTTTACTATTTTATTTTATTTTAATGTGTTTATTTAATTAACTAACTACCCATTGATTAATTAATCTATTCATTCATTTGTTTAGTATTATTTAATTTTACTTTATTTGCATTTACTTATTTTATTTTATTTATTGTATATATGTGATAACATACAAATTTTAACAAAAGTCTAAGGCCAATTACAACACTATTACTGGTCAATTTCATACAGTAATTAATATGCTAACATTAATAGCTATTTTGTTCTGCTATTAATACATTTTTCTGAACAAGGAATGGGCCCATTTAACATTCAACTATGGGGAGAACATGCAAACTCCACACAAAAATGCCAACTGAGCCACCATGCTGCCATGAGTGTTTAATTAAACTCACATGTAGGTAAGCCAGAGTTAACTCATGCGCTAAACGGGACACATGTTCCTATTGAAATGACTGGGAAGGAATCTAAATGACTCTAAGTTAACTCTATATAAAGACATCGCCAGTGGATGACCAACTCCAGGAGTCGCCATGGAAACAGATGCTACGCCGAGCAGGTTAAAGAGTGCAACAGTTGCTTTCCCAAAGTAAAAACTCCTTCATTTTCATCATAGGGAAATGGGATTTCTTTAACTGCTGTGAACTCTGAGGTTGTCAATCGATTATCTGCCTTTGCTAAAGCCATCTGCTCCCATTCTCCACATTACTAAATCGTGAAGTAGCTGAAGTGTGCCTGATCTGTGTTGTTTTTAATGTGACAGTGTCTTTGGCAATCCATCAGGGGACTGTAAAAGGCATTAAAATACATTGCAGGGATGCTATAGGGATTACTGGCCTGATTTTTACTTGCCCTGCCAAAATTTTGGCCCCACCTAAAAATAAATAAATAAATAAATAAATAAATAAATAAATAAATACATAAATAAATAAATAAATAAATAATAAGTTAATAACCATTTCTTAGCCACATATTTTAAATAATGCGTCAAATCCAAACATAACTGCATATGCAAAGTCGTCTATAATCCTCTTAGTCTACACTGACATTAGGCCCTTTCACACATACAGATCTTTCCGGAAAATTACCAGCAATTTTCCGGAAAGGTGTGTATGTGTAAACAGGCTCTTTTTGAAAACACCAGTAAATTTGTTCTGGCTATTTTCCGGAAAGAGAAGTTATAACATTAGCGGTAATTTGCCCGAATGCTGCGCTGTGTGAATGCAGAAGGAAGATTGCTGGAAAGAGCGCGTCCACGTCTAACGTGCTGACGTGAGACGTCTACTTTAGCCAATCAGAACAGTCAGACGCATTCACGTCCGTGCGGTTTACGAGAATAAAAGCCTTTGAATATTTTCCCAGACACATTTAGCTGCTAGAAATTAGTCAGATCACGTTTATATGTTCATCTTAATGCCAGCCGTGTTAATAATTATCGATAAGATGCTTATGATGAGCCGTTGTTTGTTTACCTTCAAGCTTTGTGTGTGCCCGTGAAACAGCCCGTGAGCGCCAGCACACACACATATCATGTACATCTCGACATGCGAAAGTGTTTCTCTACATGTTTTCATCAAAGTTGTTTACAATACTGATCATCCACAGAGTTTGTGATGTCGTCAAATGTTTACAAATACAAGCGCAGCCGTTTCGAGCCAACACAATCTCGCGGCAATTCGTAACATTCATTTAGTGGCTAATTCGTATGAATTCGTACGATCTAATTTGTACAATTTAGTATGATTTGCTCATCCCCCAATGACGGTTGGGGTTAGGTGCCACGCCTCCTTTTTAAAATCTTACAATTTCGTACGACTGAACTTGTAAGAATTCGTATGAATTAGCCACTAAACTGACAAAACGTAAAATACTTACATTTTCTAGTGAGATCAGGCTGTTGGAGCTCATTTCTGGTTAATGATGTCAGAATGTACAGGTATTTTGGAGTGGACGTGTGAATGCTCTTTTCCAGGAAAAATTACGTAACGTCCTCGCCTGTGTGAACAGCGCTTTTTTGAACTTACTGGTAAAATCATTCCGTAAATTTTCCGGATATTTACCGGTATCACTGTGTGAATGGGGCTATTATCTTCAGCAGCTCAAACACTCTAATGGCGAATGGACATGTAACCCACTCAAATTCTTGAGTATTAAATATTGTTTTATTTTGACATGTAATTAAGAGTTTCGTAATTTTTTTATTATTATTATTTGTTAGAATATATGTATTTATGTTTTATTTTCTTACCTTACCTAAAGCACAACATTTGGGCATGTAAAATAAATTATAGATGTATAATTTTCCGTTTAGAAGTTAATTTCTAAAAACCGGAATTGAGGTCAAGGGTGACTGACGTCACTTGCACGCCAGCTTGTGGTGAAGACAGGGGCGCCTCCAAGGGGTGGCCAGGGGTGGCCACGGCCACCCCTCGGTAAACTCTGGCCACCCTTGTGGCCACCCCTTTGGCCACCCCAATATAATTTTGCGGTTGACATTATTGATTTAAATGAACTCATAAATTCCCAATATTTAGATAAATAAATAAATAAAATGCAGTCACTTAATTATTGTTGGTGTTACTGACGTAGCTCTCCCCCTCTGGTTCAATGCTGGTGAAAGCAAACTGACGCATGCGCGCGGAAAACCATTCCCGCGCGCCTCACGCACTCCTGTGTGAATCCCGGTTGGTTGTTTGCATGCACGCCGACATAATAGGCACCGCTCATGCGCCGTGAAACCGAAGTAACAGCCTTTTGTGCAGAGGTGTCGGCACGCAGCGAGTTTTGAAAGTCGTTTAAAGTTTATATAATATGATGATGATGATGATGATGATGATGTTACTTTCACTAAGCATGCCTTTAAAGCAGAAAGGAGGGATAATGAGTCAGGGAGGTAAGACTTCATAACATGATTTCTCAGCCATGATCTGGTCTAAGATCACAGATAATTCTATAATACATTTTTTGTATTCTTTAGAATTGTCATAATTAATTTTCATGCAAAAGGTTTCTTAAGTGATGTTGGCATATCACTCCAGTTGTTGTTTTCCAGTAATATTTAGGACTGATTTCTGTTATTTATTTAGAATAATAATTGTATATCAATATTAATTGTATTTATTTAGAATAAATATAAATAAATAGTTATATTTATTGAATAACAAATCTAACAATTCAAGAGAGGTGGGGGTGTATAGGGTGGTTCGCCCAGGGTGTCATTTAAACTAGAACCACCACTACCCTCCCTGATCGTTGTTGACAGCACGCACACACCTTCAATAGACAGCAATGGCTATTTAATATTTACCTTAAGCTACAGTATATCAATAGAAGAAGCTGCATTAATAAAATGGTTCAAAAAGCAATATGGATAAATAATATTATTAGGTATAGTGAGTGTGTATAGTAATGTCTTTTGTTCAGTTTGTTCATTTGTTTGGGTAATTAATAAACTCATTATTCTTTCATTCATTTTCTTTTCGGCTTAGTCCCTTTATTAATCCAGGGTCACCACAGCAGAATGAACCGCCAACTTATCTAGCACATTTTTACACAGCGGATGACCTTCCAGCTGCAACCCATCTCTGGGAATAATAAACTCATTAATCTTCATTAATTTTAGACATGGCATATCTCGTATGATGTACAATAAAGGCACGTAAAAAAAGAAGTTATTTATACAGTATATGAAAAGTGTTTTTAAAATAAACATAGATTTTTATTTGGTTTGCACATGTACTTGCTGAATTATTTCAAAGAATAAATTGCAATATTTCAAGTAGAATTAATTAAATGAATAAAAACTACATTATTTCATTTACCAGAAACAAAAATATAACATTACACTGAATTCATTATTTTTTTTGTGTGCCACCCCAAGATTTGGTGCGGCCTCTTCTGGCCACCCCTAAGAAAATTTTCTGGGGGCGCCACTGGGTGAAGACAGGAAAGACATGTTTTGGCTGTCTTCTAACTTAATCCATCCTGCCAATTCTGCATAAAATTCATGTCCCAAATTGTTTTGCTGCATTAGCTTACTGACACTGGACTGTTCTATCGCGACGGGGCCGCATTGGACTCGTGCAGGCAAGGGGAGCGGCTCGTTGCATTCACTCCGTGAGGATTCCTGCCAATTTGGATGGACGCATGTCATCACTCAATCGTCGAGGATTTTCCAATGAACACATACACTGATTCACATTTATTGAACTACCTTTTACATTACATTCAAGACTTTGAAGTTTTCATATATATATATTTTTATATATATAAATGTGTATGTATATATATATATATATATCTATATATTTATATATATATATATATATATATATATATATATATATATATATATATATATATATATATATATATATATATATTGAGATTGGGACGTTTAGACAGTTGAAACTGTATTTTCTTACTTCTGTATAATTATTTTTTTTTTTTTAAAAAAGGGCTGTGAACATATTGTATTTTATTTATTTAATTTTGTTTGTTCTGAATACCAGATACTGAACAGAAAATTGCAACACAGCAAACTCAAAAGTATTTTCTTGTGTATGGGTATTTATTTTTATTTGAGCAGTTGGAGATTATATCATGAGTAATATGTAAAATTTGGCCACACCATTCATTAATATATTGTGTCGTTAAGTTGAGATATCCCGAAGCTGAGATTCCAAGTAAATTGTGTTGTAATTTCATATATAATTTGGAAAGCTCAGACCCAGTAGATAATTTTCCCCTTTTTCAACTTTATAGGTGGGTTACAGACAGACGGCTGCTTCTCACTCAGGGCTGCTGTTTATGCTAATGAGATGGAGAGATGGGCACTAGTGGGCGGGGCTATCCTCCTCTGATGACACGTTTGTCAATCAAAGTGTTTCCTTAATCAAGTCTGATCATAAATAACACACCTAATTAATGTTCACCCCCTTATAGAAGTGATTTCTGCATAGTAGCTCCTCTTTAGTAATCGATAGCATGCTGTGGACTAAAGAGAGCTGATTTTCCGTCGTCTGTCCCGTGAGACTCAAATCGCCGGCCGATGGTTTCGCTTCAGGCTCCTCTTGGACCGAGATCAGAGCGCTTTGTGGGTCAAACGGGTGGGAACACGAACACAAGCAAAGCGCTGTGCAGAAACACCAGCGTTTACTGCAGACCTTTGAATGTCATGTTTGTGGGTTTATAAACCACACAAATAATGGAGAGCGTCTCGTGTTTACAGCACACAAACACCACTTCTGGACCTTTAACTCAGTTGTGTGTCCTAGTGCGCTGCTTTTACTCCTCTTAGAAAACAATTTGTATTATTGTAACTCTATTTTATAAGTTTTTATGAGTATTTCCACATGAAACAGCACTAGAGTGATTACAGTAAATACTTAAGTGTTTTAAACTATAGTTATTAAACTGACGGGTCCGGGACGTCATCGTCTTTCGCTTTAAGATTTAAAGGGCTAGCATTGCACCACACCCCCGAAAAAGGAAAAAATATTACATATGAAAGCCTATCCTGCTCTGTCTCTTTGTTGTTTTAGTGATAGCAGGGAGATTTACTTATTACTCCAGGGCCGAATAATATTGGTTTCGGGGTTAATCCTTACAGTTGCAGCCGGTGAATGAACGAGGACCCGTGTACCTTGGTCTCATTGCGAAAAAAGCGCTCCTCTTTTCTGTCTCTCCCTCTTCGCTTCACACACACACACACACATACACATACACCAAACTGACCTGCACACGTGACGCGCTAAACAAAAACTTTACGGAAGGTTTTTAATCTAATCTGATTATTTGTTATTATCAACGTGTTGCTTCCCATGTGTTGTTGATGTAAGATTGTATTCAGTTTGATCGGAATATTCATATTGATTATAACGAGTGCGCGTACACACATAAATCTGACAGCCTTGAGCCTTCACAGATCAACAGGGGAGACCTAGGTGCACCGGTCACTGAATCCAGCATACGGGCCACATGTTCTGTCTTTTTATTCTGCTCTGTGTTTGTCATAAAGTCATCTGAGCTCAATGATCAGGTTTCAAAATCCGAGGGCAAATCTGCGCCCTCACAGCGGTTTATCATAAACTTTTCATCGATCATTTTCCCCACGACAGCAGGAACAAACACAGAAGCGTTGATGCTACATGTGTTCAAAATAATCTAAAACGCCGAATACGATGAATTTATGTCGCATTTTTAAAAATAATACATTCAGTATCTAGCTTATCACTTGTACGGTGGCTCTGAACTGTCAAAACACCTCTGAAAAAGGCTTTTTCGGACATGATGTATTTGTACACATGTGCATCACTGTAACACGTTTTATTCAAGAACATTTGAGCTGGTTTTAGTCCTTAGCTCTTTCATTTTCATTTTGTTTACAATATATTTAACTTGCTTGTTGATTAAATCCCATTTTGTTATTTAACCTTTTTAATTTTATGCAACAGTCAATTTGCTTGTTCATTTGCTATGAAGAGTGTTTTTTTGCATGCAGATTTGTGTGAAATCGTGAATATAGGTCTATAATCACCTTGCAGTTTTGAAATCATAGCTTTTTTTGCTTTGAGTATAGACAATTCAGTTCAAAAGAGCGGAGTTTCAGCTTTTATGAAGTTTGCTGTATAAAAATATAACATTTTGAATTATTTATAATTATCGGCCTTTATATGTCGGCTATCGGCCTCCAAGTCTGAAGAATTATCGGTTATCGGTATCGGCCAAAAAATCCATATCGGTGCATCCCTAAGAACAACAACACATAATTAATGTATTATATAAGTATGTTCAAATGATTATTATTGATTGTTGTGAGTATTTACTCGCGTGTATTATTCTAAGTGCTGTACTATGTGTCAGAATGAATTTCCCCAAGGGGATTAATGAAGCTTCAACCTCACTAACTGAAAAGAACTGCGTATACAGTAGAGGTCAGAATTAATGAAAAGATGTGCAATTAAAACATGTTTTTTTTTTCATGCATTAGTTTTTTGGCCTCTTGTTTGTTTGATTTTTACTGTATGAAAAGTATTGATTGGTTTGTGTTCATTTGCCTGAACTTATGAACTGAGTTCTGTGAAGCTTCACATCCATTTGAAAAATGTCTGAATAACTTTGCAAGTAATACGAAAGCAATCCAGCATATTTTAATAAAACATGATCCTTTTATGACATACAAAACTGGAATCTTCTTGCGCGGCACAGTGGCTCAGTGTAGCACTGTCACTTCACAGCAAGATGGTCGCCGGTTCAAGCCTCAGCTGGCTTAGTTGGTGTTTCTGTGTGGAGTTTGCATGTTCTCCCCGTGTTGGCGTGGGTTTCCTCCGTGTGCTCTGGTTTCCCTCACAGTCCAAACACATGCGCTATAGAGGAACTGATTAACTACATTGGCCGTGTGTGAAAAAGTGTGTATGGGTGTTTTCCAGTACTGGGTTGCAGCTGGAAGGGCATCCGCTGTGTAAAATATATGCTAGAATAGTTGGCGGTTCATTCCTCTGATGAATAAAGGGACCGAGCTGAAGGAAAATGAATGAATGAATCGTCCTTGCTGATTTGATAAGTGCTTTTTAAGATGGCATATCCCTTGCATCCTTGTATAAATCCAGTCATTATCATCATTATTATTATAGACTCGTAGCACGCATTGCTCACCGCAGGTTGTTTCAGGATGAAATACCTTCATCTTCATCTTTTTAACATCTCTGCCATGCAATCCTGTCAGTCAGACGCAAAATCCAGAGGGAGAAACACTTCAACAACTGTGTGAAGTATAGTTACAGTAGCAACAATAGCTGTATTTTAGAAACTAGCATTCACACACACACATACACACACACACACACACACTGAAATTAAAACAGAAACACTCAAATTAGGTGTGAAAAAGTTTCATGAGCCCCCTTTTATTTCCCTCTTCTCTGTTGTACGTCCCACAATCCCAGTTTATATGCAAGAACGGTTTTCGGAGAGATATCCAACGTCGTCATTTACAAGAGGTATTTAGTGCGTCAGAATATTCATGCACACATCTCAATCATTCATTATTCAGCCCGGCTGCCGACCGCCAGACACAATGTGCCTTTGTGGAGTTTCACAGATCTCAACACACACAGGCTGCGGATTAGTGGATCGAGGCTGGAGGATTTTAATTGGCTCTTGCCCTGCAGGCCTTACAGAGGAGCCTCCAATCATCTGCACAAGACAGAGTACAGTACAACACACACACACACACACACACACACTCAAAAGTGGGGAGTTTGTGAACTTTTGCATCTGCTACTGCAAAGGTTTAATTTGGTTCCACTTAGTGTGTTAGTTCAGTTCATTTTCCTTCAGCTCAGACCCTTTATTCAGGGGTCTCCACAGCGGAATGAACCACCAACTATTCTGGCATATGTTTTTACACAGTGGATGCCCTTCCAGCTGCGACCCAGTGCTGGAAAACACCCATACACACTCATTCACATACACTACAGCCAATGTAGTTGATCAGTTCCCCTATAGCGCATGTGTTTGGACTGTGGGGGAAACCAGAGGAAACCCACGTCAACATGGGGAGAACATGCAAACTCCACACAGAACACCAACTGACCCAGCCGGGGCGCGAATCAGCGACTTTCTTGCTGTGAGGCAACAACACCACCCACTGCGCCACTGTGCCGCCCTTATATATTATTATAATATTCTATTATTATAGTTATACAACAGTGTAATAAATCCTTGGTTAATGAATAGTGTTATATTTAATTGTGTTTGAATTGCAGGGCCCTGTATTCAAAGTAAATCAAATTAAATTAAATTAAAACAAACAAAACCTCTACTAAAATTCAGATAAAAAACAATAAATCAAGATAAACTTAACATGTTTAAGTGAACTACTGTAAACAACAACACAGGCTTATTCTGAAAACGTAGCCCTGTATGCGTTTCTGGAGAGGACTAATTATGTAGCCAGAGGTATGTATCGCTGAAACGATACAGAGCGGCGGTATGACACCATTCCTTTCCACGCTACCAGCTGACCGCTTACCTCCTTATGGACGGCTTTACCACAGTCACCAGTTTGTCCAGTGGCTCGCTGCAAACGTCAATGGAAAATGGAGAACGTGTTAAAAATCAAACGAGGGCTTTTATTTTTCTGTGTTGCTTTTTGAAAACACTATTGGTTGGGTTTAGGGAATGAGCTGGGTGGGTCAATCTGTGCTTTTGAAAACACTATTGGTTGGGTTTAGCTGGGTGGGTCAATCTGTGCTTTTGAAAACTATTGGTTGGGTTTAGGGAAGGAACTAAGTGAGTCAATCTGTGCTTTTGAAAACACTACTAGTTGGGTTTAGGGAAGGAGCTGTGTGAGTTAATCAGTGCTTTTGAAAACACTATTGGTTGGGTTTAGGGAAGGGGGTGGGTCAATCTGTGCTTTTGAAAACACTATTGGTTGGGTTTAGTGTAGGAGCTGCATGGGTCAGTCTGTGCTTTTGAAAACACTATTGGTTGGTTTTAGGGAAGAGCTGTGTGGGTCAATCTGTACTTTTGAAAACACTATTGGCTGGGTTTAGGGAAGGAGCTGGGTGGGTCGATCTGTGCTTTTGAAAACACTTTTGGTTGGGTTTAGGGAAGGAAGAGGGTTGGTCAGTCAATCCGCAGGGGCCTCTGGTAGATTTACGCAGGGCTTAACTTGTGTCAGAACACTCTGTATCCGGATCCGTCAGCTCTGAAATCTGATCCAGCACCTCATTTTACCGACCCCCCTCCTCGCCCGTCTCCTCTCCTGTCCTCTGTTCACTTTCCCTTTCTTCCGCGACTCCCCAACCCTCTTCACTTACCTCTGCGACAACCCATATACCCCCACCCACAACAGCACCCTTCCCCCTGCGCTCTAGTTTTGTGTGCAGCACCTCTACATCCTCAGGTAACATGCCTGATTTGTTACTCCGATCTGTTCCAGGATATCGAAAATTAGGCACTCGATTTGCGTGAGGACAGCAGGCACAAATGGCACCCGCGAGAGAAATTTGAGATCTAAAAAGTTTACACAACGCCCTCTGGTGGATTCATGAAAACAAAAACTGCAAAAAAAAACAGCCACTGGGATATATTGGGCGCTCTTCAGAAATGTATACAGGGGTGAAAATGAGTGTGTGTTGGTCAATAAATGTTGAAGTACCCCAAAATCTGTTGCAAGGTTATTTTTTAAACTATAAACTTCACTCTGTAATGCATTAATATAATAGTAACAGTTACAAGAAGAAAACTCTGAATCTAATCAATTCTGCATCTCAAGACTGCATTAAAAATACAACATATTAATATCTTAAATCAGAAATGGTATTTACACACACAAGGTCAAACTGAGAGGTATTGATTAGACCAATATAAACTGCACTTTCAGTAAATCTCGCAGCTCTTTAATGTCTTTCAGTGTAGATCAGCCAATTAAGTGCTGATATATCAGGCTCTGAATGCTGAGAGGGACCTCATACCGAGCCCAGGGGTGTCCCGAATGACATGACATGACCCAAACTCTTCATCATAATGGCTGAACTGAAGATCCTCATTAGATCCTCACATGTTTTTCATCTATAAATGAAGACTCACATGCAGCCCCGAGAGTTGCGTGCGCATCGTGTCTTTCTGTATTTATTGATCTGTCTTGTTTTTTGTTTGTTTGGTTTTGCAATTCTGCAAGTCTTTTATTTAAAACATTGATATTTGGCTGAGAATGTTCGCATTTTGAGTGTCATTTGCTCATTTAAGGGAGCTGTTTTGGTCCTTTACATTTGTTAAGTGGAACATGGTTACTAAAGACTTTATAGCAGCGGTTAAGGGAACACTTAAATCATTAGGGCGAGATATTTAATGGCAGCCTTAAACTTTTTAGGTTGAGCCTGAGGTTTTTGTTCTTGCAGCCCAAGTTTTAAGCTTTTGTGACATTAAAATTAAAATAGTTTGATGTTAGTTTCAGTCTGTTTGTTTTAAGATTATCTATAATCGAGTGTCTGCAAAACAGTCACAACTTTAAAATCCAAAGTCGGTTCTAGAGGGCCGGTGTCCTGCTCAATTACCTCCAACTTGCTTCAACCCACCTGCCTGGAATTTCTAGTATACCTAATAAGAGCTTGATCAGCTTGTTCAGGTGTGTTTGATTAGGGTTGGAGCTAAACTCTTCAGGACACCGGCCCTCCAGGACTGAGTGTGTACACCCCTGCCTAAGTGTCTGACATGCCCCACCGGCACTCGCGAGACAAATTTGAGATCTGAAAAATGTACACTGCGCCCTCTGGTGGATTTATGTGAGAACAGCAGGCATGAATGGCACTCGCGAGAGAAATCTGAAATCTGAAAAAGCGTACAGAGCCCTCTGGTGGATTTAAATGTGAACAGCAGGCACGAAAGGCACTCGCGAGAGAGTTTTAAAGAAGCGTACACAGCACCCTCTGGTGGATTTACGCAAGAACAGCAGGCGTGAATGGTACTTTCTAAAGAATTTTGAGATCTGAATATGTGTACACAGCGGCCTCTGCTGGATTTACCTGAGAACAGTAGGTGTGAATAGCACTCGCGAGAGAAATGTGAGATCTGAAAAAGTGTGCACAGCTGCCGCTGGTGGATTTAGATGAGAACAGCAGGCACGAATGGCACTCGCTGGAGAAATTTGAGTTTCGAAAAAGCATACACAGCGCCCTCTGGTGGTTTTACGCAAGAACAGCAGGCATGAAGGGCACTTTCTAAAGAAATTTGAGATCTGAAAAAGTGTACACAGCGACCTCTGATGGATTTATGAGATAACAGCAGGTGCGAGTGGCACTCGCAAGTGAAATATGAAATCTGAAAAAGCATGCACAGTGCCCTCTGGTGAATTTGCGAAAACTGTAAATAGACGTAGCTGCTGCAACATATTTGGCGCTCTCCAAAAATGTATATAGAGCTACATTTTCAGAATGAGCCTGGGTTGGAATTAAGAGTGTCTGTGCTCTACATCTTCCAACTCCACCACGCATTCATTGCATGTCGGCATTATTATTATTATTAAATGAAGAAAAGACTCACGCAGCTTCTCCGAAGACAACACATTCAGTTTCACTTTTGATATTTGACGCCAGTTAATCAGGAAGTGAACATTTTGTTCTCTTTGACTACTTGAATGGAAACGCTGCTTTATTTGCACATATTTAATGCAATATTGCAGTTTTGCTCTTAAGTCTCATCTTTGAATGGAAACATAGATATTGTATAAAAAAATGCACATTTCAAAGCATTCACAGGAGTTTTTAACCTTCAAACAGATTTCTTAGCTTAATGACTTTCATGCCAGCTCTGACACTCTTTATTGGTCTGAATTGAAGCGTGTGTAAATCAGACGTTCTTTGATTACCTGCAATGATGAGATCACTAAAATAGTAACGCGCCGATCGCTTTGTGCAGGTTGCTTAGTAACAGTGGAACACGTTCTTCATGTCTTCCGTGTTCCGTACTTCCTTCAGAACTTTTGACTCGGATTCAAAGCCTGATTCACCATCAAAAGATTTATAATGTTATTTCTTTATTGCACTGATCCTGATTCACTCGTGTAAAAGCTGCTATGAAATGTCATTTATTCATCTGTACATGGATGATCTCAGCATTTGTGCACAGTGGAAGATGATGTCGGCTTTGTGTCCATTACTGCAAATATTATCAGGTTTAAGAGCAGTAGATCAGTTATAAAATAATCATGCAATTTGTTTTTATTATTATTATTGTTATTATTAAGGGCAACAATGGTTAGCACGATCGCCTCACACCAAGAAGGTCACTGGTTCAAGTCCCGGCTGGGTCAGTTGGTGTTTCTGTGTGGAGTTTGCATGTTCTCCCCGTGTTGGCGTGGGTTCATCCGGGTGCTTCAGTTTCCCCCTCAGTCCAAACACATGCGATAAAGGGGAACTTTGATTGATTAACCAAGTTGGCTATAGTGCAAGTGAATGAATGTGTATGAAAAAAAGAAAAGAAAGTAGTAGTAGTAGTAGTAGTAGTAGTAGTTTCTAAACTACTACTTTTAATATTTATTATTATTATTATTATTATTATTATTAATATTATTAATATTATTTTTATTCTTATCTAGTTAATTATCTATTTATTTATAATTGTGTTGTTGTTATTATATTTTTCATAATTGTATTTACTGTAAAATTATTAATAATTTTATAACTATTATTATTATTATTATTATTATTATTACTTTTATATTTGTTATTAATCTATTTTAGTAATATTGTTAGTATTGTTTAAATATTTATTAATTTATTATTAAATTATTATTATCATTACTGTTATTGTTCTCATTGTTATTACTGTTATTATTTAGTATTTTTAAAATATAATTATACTATTTTATTGTATTATTTATTGTTAAATATTTTGTATTATTGTTGTTATTATTATTATTATTATTAATATTATTATTATTATTATTATCATTATTATTATATTTGTTATTAATTAATACATTTTTATTTTATTCTTATAATTAAATTTATTACTATTATAGTATTATTATTATTATTATTATTGAAGTTATTGTTTTAATTATATATTTTTTGTATAAATAATTTAAATTAGTCATTTATTTCATTAATAATAATAATAATAAATAATTTAAATATTTTACATTGTTTTATTAGTATTGTTATTATTATTATATTTGTCATTAATTAATATATTTTTATTTAGAAATAATAATTTTCGCATATTTGTTATTATAATTTTATTATATGTTATTTATTAAATTATTATTAATATTATTATTAATATTAAAGTTATTGTTTTAATTATATTTTAAATTAATAAATCATTTAAATAAGTCATTAATTTTGTTATTATTTACTATATATTGTTGATTTGTTTTTGCATTGTTTTATAATTATTATTATTTTAAGTTTTGTAATGAATTTTTGTTTTCTTTTTATTTGTTCCTTTTCGTCTAGCATCATCATCATCTCCTTTTTTATTTATTTGTTTTTACTTTTTTTTTACAATTTCTATCTTTCGTTTTCATGTCTTTTAAGACTGAGCGTTTTCAGACTGACCACTGAACCCGCGGCGTATCTGATGTTTTGAGCAGTGAACGGTGTTAAATAACCGTCTCCCACAAGACGAACGGTCCGCTCTCCAAGATCTTCTTTTCTCCAGATGACATCGATCAGTTTTTTTTCTTTCTCCAGGACGGTCTGAATGAGCCGACGATGTTCAGAGGACCACGCTACGCTCCAGTGATAACATCAGATGATTAATCGCGAGACACAAGGGAAGGACTTTCAGATTAATTTCCTGGAGCTTTTTTCTTTCTTATTTTTTCTCCTCTTCTTTTTTTAAGGTCCAGAGTGCAGAATAACCAGCTCAGATTCATTCATCAGCAGTCAAACCAAGTTTAGATGAAGTCAGAATTATTAAAATCCCTTTTTTATTTCTTTCTTTTTTCTCTTCTTCTTCTTTTGTTTGTGTTTGTTCTCTTCAGCAGTCATGTCCAAAGAGCCTGGAATAACCGGCTCTTGTTTATTCATCAGCAGTCAAACTGTCTGTATTCCTGAAGTTCCCTGAATTATTCACTCTCCTGTGAAATTTGTATTATTTTCAAATACTTGACAAGTGCTGATTAACAGAGCAAGGACATGTTAACAGTATTTCCTAAAATATTGTATTTTTATTCTGGGCAAAGTCTTTTTTCTTTTTTCTTCTTCTTATAGTTTGGCTGAAATAAAAATATTTTAAAGTTTTTTTAAAGAAATTATCAGGTCATTATTATTTCTAAAGTTTGCAGTTTGTCAATTCAGACTAAATGGATTAATTTCTGATGGATGGATAGATAAATAGATGTATGGATCAATAACTAAATGAATGGATGGATCAATAGATCAATAGATGAATGAATAGATCAATAGATAAATGGATGGATGGATGGATGGATGGATGAATGGATGGGTAATTTAATAGATTAATGGATGAACGGTTTGATGGAGAGAATAATAGAATGATATATATATATATATGGATGGTTGGATAAATAGATGGATGGATTGATGGATGCATGGATGGATAGAACAGTAGAACAATGGATGAATGGTTGGATGGACGGATGGATGGATGGATAGACGGAGGTTCATATAAATAGATGGGTAGATTAATAGATACATAGATGGGTGGATAAATTGATGGATGGATGGATGGATGGATGGATGAATGGATAAATAGATGGATGAATGGATGGATAGAATGATAGAACAATAGATGGATAGATATATGAAGAGATGGATGGATTTATGGATGATGGTACATTGATAGATAGATAGATAGAACAGTAGAACAATGGATGGATGGATGGATAGATGGGTGGATGAATGGATGGATAGACCAATAGATGGATTGATATATAAATAGGTGGATGGATGGATGGATGGATGGATGGATGGATGGATGGATGGACGGAGGTATATATAAATAGATGGATAGATTAATAGATACATTGATGGATGGATAGATGGGTGCTTGAATGGATGGATAGACCAATAGATGGATTGATATATAAATAGGTGGATGGATGGATGGATGGATGGATGGATGGATGATACATTGATGGATTGATAGATAGTTAGAACAGTAGAACACTGGATGGATGGATGGACGGAGGTATATATAAATAGATGGATAGATTAATAGATACGTTGATGGATGGATAAATGAATGGATTGGTGGATAGAACAGTAGAACAATGGATGGATGGATAAAAGTATATATAAATAAATTGATGGATTAATAGATACATTGATGGATGGATGGATAGATGGGTGGATGAATGGATGGATGAATAGATAAACTGATGGATGGCTGAATACATGGATAGACCAATAGATGGATTGATATATAAATAGGTGGATGGATGGATGGATGGATGGAAGTATATATAAATAGATTGATGGATTAATAGATTGATGGATGGATGGATGGATGGATTGATGGATAAAAAGATGGATGGAGGTATATATAAGTGGATGGATGGATGGATGGATTAATAGATATATTGATGGATGGATGGGTAAATGGATAAATGGATGGATATATAAATAGATGTATGGATGATGGACGGAAGAATAGATAAATGGATGGATTGATGGATGGAACAATAGAACAATAGATGAATAGATAAATAAATAGGTGAATGGATGATGGATAAATACTGCATGGATAGATAGATAGATAGACAGACAGATAGACAGACAGACAGACAGACAGACAGACCTGTCTCTACACCTCTAGTCTTGATGACCTTATAATACAGTGTTAGAGTGATGTGTCCACTCCTCTAGGGCTGTATTGATGTCGTCCACGGTAAAGCAGCATTTCTTTCACGAGACGCAAGAGTGTGATTGCAGCGCCCGCAGCGCTTGAGGAGCTGATTTACATCAGGTCACGCCGACACCCCGATCTTCAGACAGATTGATGCTAAAACACACATCAGTCACTCTTCACAGCGCTGACGGACGGCTGAATCAATTTATCCCAGAAATATTCTCTCAATCTTTTACTCTCCATTCATGTGTGGGCGTCTCCGTCGTCTAATTGCTGTCATTTTGATGCTTTTGGATATTCTTTTAGCCGTAATTACAGACCACACGCTTTAATTTCATTTATACAGTACTGTAATTGAAAGAGAAACAGTGAAAGAAGATATTGGTCATAATTAGAGTCTGTGCTGTGCAGAGAGGGCTCCGCGGCATATGCAGAAATCACACACATTATCTTGCTTTGCTTTTTAGGAGAGTCATTTGGCGAGATTGCTGTCGTTTCATATTGAGCTGTAATTACAGAAGAGCCAGATTCTCCTCCATCATGTATGAGCTGCTTTCACCAATAAACTCCTGATCTGCCTTCAAGATTCAAAACCCAAAATCTCTGCAAAAACACTCGGAAATGTCGGCGTTATATTGCACATCCAGAAAACATCCAGAATGTGCCCGATAAATAACAAACCTACACTGGAAATGAGGATTTTTTGGTATGCTTTACAAGGCAATGCTGTTTCATATTTTCTGCATATGTAATTAGACGTTACGTGCAATTAATACATGTAATGTTTCTATACTTAAAATGTATATGTTTTATTAATACACTCAGTGGCCACTTTATTAGGTACACCTGTCTGACTGCTTGCTAACACAAATTTCTAATCAGCCAATCACATGGCAGCAACTCAACGCATTTAGGCATGCAGACATGGTCAAGAGGATCTGCTGCAGTTCAAAGCGAACATCAGAATGGGGAAGAAAGGGGATTTAAGAGACTTTGAACGTGGCATGGTTGTTGCTGCCAGATGGGCTGCTCTGAGTATTTCAGAAACTGCTGATCTAATCTACTGGGATTTTCACGCACAACCATCTCTAGGGTTTACAGAGAATGGAGGAAAAAGAGGGAATATCCAGTGAGCGGCAGTTCTGTGGGTGGCAAATGCCTTGTTGATGGTCAGAGGAGAATGGCCAGACTGGTTCCAGCTGATAGAAAGGCGACAGTAACTCAAATAAGCACTCGCTACAACCGAGCTCTGCAGAAGAGCATCTCTGAACACACAACACGTCCAACCTTGAGGCGGATGGGCTACAGCAGCAGAAGAGCACACCGGGTGCCGCTCCTGTCAGCTAAGAACAGGAAACTGAGGCTACAATTCACACAGACTCACCAAAACTGGACAATAGAAGATTGGAGAAACGTTGCTGCTCTGATGAGTCTCCATTTCTGCTGACACATTCAGAATTTGGCCTCAACAACATGAAAGCATGGATTATCCTGCCTTGTATCAGCGGTTCAGGCTGGTGGTGGTGGTGTAATGGTGTGGGGGAGATTTTCTTTGGGTCCATTAGTACCAATTGAGCATCAACGCCACAGCCTACCTGAGTATTGCTGCTGACCATGTCCATCCCTTTATGAGCACAGTGTCTCCATCTTCTGATGGCTACTTCCAGCAGGATAACGCAGCATGTCATAAAGCTCAATCATCTCAGACTGCTGAACATGACGATGAGTTCACTGTACTCAAATGGCCTCCACAGTCACCAGAGCTCAATCCAATAGAGCAGCTTTGGGATGTGGTAAGATTGGCATCATGGATGTGCAGCCGACAAATCTGCAGCAACTGTGTGATGCTATCATGACAATATGGAGCAAAATCTCTGAGGAATATTTCCAGTAGCTTGTTGAATCTCTGACATGAAGGATTAAAGCAGTTCTGAAGACAAAATGGGGTCCAACCTAGTACTAGTAAGGTGTACCTAATAAAGTGGCCGGTGAGTATATATATTTATATGAAAATTAAATCTTTATTTGTATCTTATAAATCAGGTAAAAACTTTATCTTTAAGAGGGATGTTTTGACATTGTTTTTGTGTCATTATGCTAACCAAGAAACTGAAAAACATCTACAGCATGATTTCTGCCACCCATTATCCTGATCAATACTCTGTGCTGCGGCTGCTTCAGTGCTGTAATGCTCAGGTCAATAGAGGATTGATACATTACCCTGAGAGAAATGCTACACACACACACATACACACACACACACTTTTTGTGAAAAGTGGGCACGTTACATAGATTTCCATTCATTTTATACTGTTCAAACTGTATATTGTATTGCCCTCACCCCACCCTACCCCTAAACCCAACCATCGCAGGGGACAGTGCAGTTTTACTCGCTGAAATAAACTCATTCTGTATGATTTAGAAGCTTTTTGAGAAATAAGAACGTCACCAATTTCCTCGTATTTCATCTTTTTTTTGTAAAATGTTTC
>NC_133180.1:77900000-77910000 GCF_049306965.1 Danio rerio
TACAGAACATCTGTGCAGTGTCATGTTGAGCTGCTGATGTGTGAGAGCCGCTTCTGAATATACAGCAGTGATAAACGCCGGCGTGCTTTGAATATAATACAGCATTACAGCACAGACTGACACACTGACAGAGGCTTTTACTTTAGCATTTAGCATTTAAAACACACTGTAATGTCAATGCACTACCTGTGCTTTAACTGTACTGCGGTGAATGATGGAAAATGGTCAATAAAAGTACTGTAAGTGATTCCTGAGAAACACACGCCTCTGTTTTCAAGTTTAATTTAATTTAATTTAATTTAATTTAATTTAATTTAATTTAATTTAATTCAATTTAATTTAATTTAATTTAATTTAATTTAATTTAATTTAATTTAAAAATATAAAATGAACTAAAAATAAAATAAAACAAACCATAAAATAAAATATTAATATAAAATAAATAAAAAGTAAAATTAAAAATTAAACAAAAAAATTAAAAAAACAAGAATTGAATTAAAAGTAAAATAGAAAAATAATAACATAAAATGTAAAATGAACAAAAAAAATTAAAAAGTTAAATGAGCTAAAATTCTAATAAAATAAAACAAAAATAAAATAAAAATGACAAGTAAATTAAATAAAAATAATAAGTAATAAAAATAAGAAATAAAGTAAAATAATTAAATTAAACATAAAATGAAATAAAAAAAAATAATAAATAAAGAATAAATAAAAAAGTAAAACTAAATTAAAATAAATAAATAATGACATAAAAAGTCAAATGAACTCAAATTAAATTAAAATAAAAGAAAAAGGTAAAATGAACTAAAAATAAAATTAAAAAAACATTATAAAACTAAATAAAATAAAAAAGATGCTGCTGTAAATGTTTGTCAGCACAAATTTCTTTCAAAAAAAATATTCACAAGACTTCCTATATATATCATGTATGTCCTGTATATATGTGTTTTCTGCTGCTGGTGTTGTCCGTATGATGTAACTTCATATTTAAGCAAAAAGGCCTCATGGGGTGTAAAAAAGAAACATGTGGGAGACCAAAGCAAAAATTATTCATGAATATCCACTTGCTCCAACCTCAAAACAAAAGAAAAATCCTTTCCACAAACTTCCCATGAGAGAGAGACGGTAGATACATTTATTATAATTATTTTTATTATTATTATTATTATTATTATTATTATTATTATTATTATTATTATCATTATTGTTGTTGTTGTTGTTTCTGTTGTTTTTGTGTTTATTATTTGACGACACTGTATATAATATATTAAATACATATAACAAATACTTTTTACATATTTAATATATGCTCTTATTAAAGTTATGGTTATATGTCCCATGAGGTTTTCATTTGATTTTATTTTCATTTTAGTTTTAGTGTCTAAAGCTTTTGTGCCTTTGGTCTCAAATATGAATGATATTTTATGTCCGCTGCCCTTGCACATTATTGGATTTTTTTCTCATCAGAATGTTGAATCAATACGAGGACTAAAGCCAAGTGGATAAAACATGGAAATCATCCAAGTGTTGAGCATCTGTCCAGAAGAGATGGAGGAGGTCAGAGAGAGAGAGGAAACATCTGCTCTGATTACATGACAATACAACATAAAAATACTATAGTAGTTTAGAGCTAATACTGTGAACTAGTAAAGTTTATTATAATGTATATTAGTAAAGGTGTTGCATTACCATACAAACTACAGAATCACCAGTATTTTTTACTACAAGTAGTACATGGAACATGTCCACCAGGACACTGTTATTAAAATAAAAAAGTGCTACCATTATTTGTTATGATGTTGATCAAGCTGAAAATCATACTTTATTCATCATTTAATTAAACTGAAATAATTGTTTTTAAGTTGATCCAATATTTGACTTTTTATTGTTATTTTCATTTTAACTAACTTGTTGCACAGTAAATACTAGTGTTTTCGAACCATGACACGCTAAAGTACTTGAATTAATCAGATGTGATTCGACATATGCTATGGTAACACAACAACTATAGTAATCGATCGGTTGTAGTGATTCTACAGTTGCTATGGTAACACAACAACTATAGTAATCGATCGGTTGTAGTGATTCTACAGTTGCTATGGTAACACAACAACTATAGTAATCGATCGGTTGTAGTGATTCTACAGTTGCTATGGTAACACAACAACTATAGTAATCGATCGGTTGTAGTGATTCTACAGTTGCTATGGTAACACAACAACTATAGTAATCGATCGGTTGTAGTGATTCTACAGTTGCTATGGTAACACAACAACTATAGTAATCGATCGGTTGTAGTGATTCTACAGTTGCTATGGTAACACAACAACTATAGTAATCGATCGGTTGTAGTGATTCTACAGTTGCTATGGTAACACAACAACTATAGTAATTGATCTGTTGTGGTGATCTGCAGTTGCTATGGTAACAACAACTATAGTAATCTATCTATTGTGGTGATTCTACAGTTGCTATGGTAACACAAAAACTATAGTAATCAATCTGTTGTTGTGATTCTATGGTTACTACGGTAACATGACAACTGTAGTAATTGATCTGTTGTGGTAATTCTACAGTTGCTATGGTGACAACAACAACTGTAGTAATTGATCTGTTGTGGTGGTTCTACAGTTGCTATGGTAACACAACAACTATAGTAATCGATCGGTTGTGGTGATTCTACAGTTGCTATGGTAACATGACAACTATAGTAACTGATCTGTTGCAGTGATTGTACAGTTGCTATGGTAACTCAACAACTATACCAATTGATCTGTTGTGGTGATTGTACAGTTGCTATGGTAACACAACAACTATAGTAATTAATCTGTTGTGGTGATTCTATAGTTACTACGGTAACATGACAACTGTAGTAATTGATCTGTTGTGGTAATTTTACAGTTGCTATAGTGACAACAACAACTGTAGTAATTGATATGTTGTGGTGATTGTACAGTTGCTATGGTAACACAACAACTGTAGTAATTAATCTGTTGTGCTGATTCTATGGTTACTACGGTAACATGACAACCGTAGTAATTGATCTGTTGTGGTAATTCTACAGTTGCTATAGTGACAACAACAACTGTAGTAATTGATCTGTTGTGGTAATTCTACTGTTGCTGTGGTAACATAAGAACTATACTAATATAAACAAATGACCCGATAATGTACTTTTCTACTGCTTCAGGGTATATTATACTATGGTACACCACAGTTTTAAAGTATACTACAAAACAGTTTATCAGTTCAGCATAGTTAATACCACAGTATGATGGAGTGTTCATTAATATGGTGTTGTAAATGATATGTGAAGTATAATACACATTACTGTAGTATGGTTCAAAAACACTAGAGTATTTACTATAAATTACTGTAGTATTTTCCAAATAGGTAATGTAATGTAATTAGGGGGAAAATAAGACTCATGGAACATGGCAGAATAAAGTGAATACACTGTAAAAACAAATTATATGACAAAAAGTCATGACAACATATGTTTTTATGTTACTTTAACTTATTTTAATAAGTTTATCATTTTAACCTAATATTTTTAACCAGTTTGACTAATACAGGTTGAGATGAGTAGACTATTTCATTTGATTCAACTAAGCAGTTTAAAGCAGTAAGATGTGTCTACAGTGCAGCATCTTCCAGAGCTCCTCATTCACATGCATTTACAAGAGCCGCTGAAAGACACGCGGCAAAACTCATCAGATAAATCAGAAATGAGCGTAAAGTGTTCATGGCTCTCCCACAGGCCTGAGTCTCTCATTATCTGCCTGTCAATTACAGCGTAACGCCAGCGAGAGGCCGAGCGCACGGTTCAGCCTCAAGGCGGAGATCAAATGAAGGATCAGTGGAAACGCAGAAACGCTTTAATGGAGACCTGCTATTCTAACCCTTCGCTGCAGAGATCCAGCGGCGGAGCTTCCTCGCGGCGGAGCTACAAAATGAGGATAAATTAGTGAAATTAGCGGAGAGGCTGGGGCTTGTCAATGGTGCTTCACACACTGCGCCGCCATGCACATCCCACTGTCAGGACCTGGAGATACTTTATCTGCATCTATTACTGACTTTAATGGAGTTTAATTACTCTGCCTTTCACGCTTTATTGGCCGGTGCTGCCCCAATGAAAGAATGCTACAGCAATCTGTGCTATATACTATAGCGTTTTCAATCCATGTGAATCCAGTGAAGCGCTTGAGTTGATCTGTTGTGGGGATTCTACAGTTGGTATGGTAACACATCAAATATAGTAATTGGTGTGTTTTGGTGATTCTGTAGTTGCTATGGTAACAAAACTATAGTTATTGATCAGTTGTTGTGCTTTTATAGTTGCTATGGTAACACATCAAATATAGTAATTGGTGTGTTTTGGTGATTCTGCAGTTGCTATGGTTACAAAACTATAACTATTGATCAGTTGTTGTGCTTTTATAGTTGCTATGGTAACATCGACTATAGTTATTGATCAGTTGTTGTGCTTTTATAGTTGCTATGGTAACATCGACTATAGTTATTGATCAGTTGTTGTGCTTTTATAGTTGCTATGGTAACATCGACTATAGTTATTGATCAGTTGTTGTGCTTTTATAGTTGCTATGGTAACACATCAACTATAGTAATTGATGTGTTGTGGTGTTTCTGTAGTTGCTATGGTAACACAACAGCTATGGTAATCGATTTGTGTGTTGATTTTATAGTTGCTATGGTAACCACAACTAGTAGCTGGTCTGTAGTGTTTATTCTATAGCTGCTACGATAACACAACAACTACAATAATTTATCAATGATACTGCTTCTATGGTCGCTATGGTAACACAACTATAGTAACTGATTTGTTATAGTGAGTCTATTGTTGTAATTGTAACAGCAACTATATTGATCTGTTGTTGTGCTTTTACAGTTGCTATGGTAACATCAACTACAGGAATTGATGTTTTGTGGTGATTCTGTAGTTGCTATGGTAACACAACAACTACAGTAACTGATCTGTGGTGTTTATTCCATAGTTGCTACGGTAGCACAACTACAGTGGTTTATCTGTGGTACTAATTCTATAGTTGCTATGGTAACGCAACAACTATAGTAATTGATCTGTTGTGGTGATTCTACAGTTGCTATGGTAACAATGACTACAGTGCTTGGTTTGTTGTAGTGATTCTATAGTTGCTCTGGTAACACAACAACTGCAGATATCATCTCACAGATAAAGGTTACAGGTTCGAGTTCCACATGGGTCAGTATAGGGTTTTCTGTGTGGAGTTTGCATGTTCTCCTCCGGGTGCTCAGGTTTTTCCCACAGTCCAAACACATGCGCTATAGGGGACTTGATCAACCAAATTAGCCGTAGTGTAATGTATGAGTGTGAATGCAAGAGTATGAAATGGGTGTTTCCCAGTGTTGGGTTGCAGCTGGAAGGGCAAGCAATATGTAAAACATGCTGGAATAGTTGGCGGTTCATTCCGCTGTGGTGACCCCTGATAATACACCACAGTTTACTGTAGTAAACATACTTTTATTATAGTTTATCAGTTCACTAAATTTAATACTACAGTATGCTGAAGCATTCATTAACAAAGACTTGTTGATACTATATTATTTACAGTATAATACTCTCTACTACTATACTGTTCAAAAACACTCTAGTATTACTATAAATGACTATAGTATTTTTCCATGTGTGATGCTTCTACATTCAGAAATCAACTCTCTATTCAGCATAGTAATTGTCGTGTGTGTGCAGTTCATGGTCCTTCACCTCAGCGTTCGACTATAAGGATGTTTTTGTTAACAATAGAAACCCCACAGTCGATCTACACTTGACTAGCAGGAAAACCTCTGGCACAAGGTCCTTCTGTCTTGAAAGAAGATGTAATTTTCCTATGAGCTAGTCTGCAGATCCTCCATGTCTCTGAGTGTTTTATCCCTCTCTGTGTTTGGGTATTGAGCGAGGGAGCCATTAAAAGAAGCTTTCAGACCAGAGCTCTATTCACGCTGATTCAGAGGTGTGTGTCAGTGCTGCCCTTCCTCAGAAACACATGGTTTCTGCACAATGAGCTCTGCTTCAGTCCTCGGCAGTCTCTGTCCACGTGTGTGAGATGCTGGGATGAAGGACAGGTGAACTCGAACAATGCCTCTCCATTCATCAAGATAAAGCAAATGTGTTTGCATGTTCAGAAGCGAAAATACGTGCGGGAGAGTTAGCCGGACCCATGTGGCCTCATTTATAATACATGCAGATGCACAGATGTGACTGCAGAGAGCAGATATACACTGATTCTAGACATTTGAGAAACTATGCTAGTAGTACAGAATGATTTTTATGCTGGTTGCTAAGGTGTTGCTAAGGTATTGTAGTGGATGTAAGCATCTTCCAAACAGTTGCTGTTTTTTTTTTTTTGGTAGTTTCCAGGGTGTTACCAAGTGCTTTCCTTATTTAATGGTTGCCAGGGTGTTAATTTGTAGTTTTCAGTGTTTAGTGGTAGCCAGAATTTTCTCAATCGGTCCCTAAGCTGTTCTGGTTGGTTGTCAGGGTGTTACTAAGGAGTTTTCATAGCATAAGTAGTTTCCAGGGTGTTGCTAAGGTGTTTACAGTGTTGTTGGTAGTTTCCAGTGTGTTTATTTGTTGTTTTCAGTGTTTAGTGGTAGCCTGAATTTTCTCAATCGGTTGCTAAGCTGTTCTGGTTGGTTGTCAGGGTGTTGCTAAGGAGTTTTCATAACATTAGTAGTTGTCAGGGTGTTACTAAGGTGTTTACAGTGTTGTTGGTAGTTTCCAGTGTGTTGATTTGTTGTTTTCAGTGTTTAGTGGTAGCCTGAATTTTCTCAATCGGTTGCTAAGCTATTCTGGTTGGTTGTCAGGGTGTTACTAAGGAGTTTTCATAGCATAAGTAGTTTTCAGGGTGTTGCTAAGGTGTTTACAGTGTTGTTGGTAGTTTCCAGTGTGTTTATTTGTTGTTTTCAGTGTTTAGTGGTAGCCTGAATTTTCTCAATCGGTTGCTAAGCTGTTCTGGTTGGTTGTCAGGGTGTTGCTAAGGAGTTATCATAACATTAGTAGTTGTCAGGGTGTTACTAAGTTGTTTACAGTGTTGTTGGTAGTTTCCAGTGTGTTTATTTGTTGTTTTCAGTGTTTAGTGGTAGCCTGAATTTTCTCAATCGGTTGCTAAGCTGTTCTGGTTGGTTGTCAGGGTGTTACTAAGGAGTTTTCATAGCATTAGTAGTTTTCAGGGTGTTGCTAAGGTGTTTACAGTGTTGTTGGTAGTTTCCAGTG
Organism: Danio rerio; assembly: GCF_049306965.1. Classification (NCBI taxonomy): domain Eukaryota; kingdom Metazoa; phylum Chordata; class Actinopteri; order Cypriniformes; family Danionidae; genus Danio; species Danio rerio. Next base: position 77,907,277 of record NC_133180.1, read on the forward strand.
TGTTGATTTGTTGTTTTCAGTGTTTAGTGGTAGCCTGAATTTTCTCAATCGGTTGCTAAGCTGTTCTGGTTGGTTATCAGGGTGTTACTAAGGAGTTTTCATAGCATTAGTAGTTGTCAGGGTGTTGCTAAGGTGTTTATAGTGTTGTTGGTAGTTTCCAGTGTATTGATTTTTTGTTTCCAGTGATTAGAGGTAGCTGGAATAATTACAATCGGTTGCTAAGCTGTTCTGGTTGGTTGTCAGGGTGTTGCTAAGGAGTTGTCATAACATTAGTGGTTGTCAGGGTGTTGCTAAGGTGTTTTCAGAGTTTTGGTGGCTGTTGCACGAGTGCTTTCAGTGTCATGGTTGTCAGAGTGTTTTGGTAGTTGTCAGGGTGTTGCTAAGGTGTTTGTAGCGTTTTCGGTAGTTTCCAGGGTGTTGCCAGGTGCTTTTCATATTTAATGGTTGCCAGGGTGTTGATCTGTTATTTCCAGTGATTAGAGTGTCGCCAGAATTATCACAATCAATTGCTAAACTGTTCTGGTTGATTGTCAGGGTGTTGCTAAGGAGTTTTCATAACATTAGTAGTTGTCATGGTGTTGCTAAGGTGTTTTTAGTGTTTTTGGAGTTTCCAGGGTTTTTTACATTTAGTGGTTGCCAGGGTGTTGATTTGTTGTTTCCGGTGATAAGAGGACGCCAGGATTATCACAATCAGTTGCTAAGCTGTTCTGGTTGGATGTCAGGGTGTTGCTAAGGAGTTTTCATAACATTGGTAGTTGTCATGGTGTTGCTAAGGTGTTTTCAGTGTTTTGGTTGTTGTTGCACAGGGGCTTTCAGTGTAATGATTATGGTAGTTGTGTGTTTTGGTAGTTGTCAGCGTGTTGCTAAGGTGTTTACATTGTTTTTGGTAGTTTCCAGGGTGTTGTCAGGTGCCTTCCTTATTTAATGATTGCCGGGGTCTTGATCTGTTGTTTTTAATTGTTTAGTGGTGGCCAGAATAATCACAATCAGTTGCTAAGCTGTTCTGGTTGGTTGTCAGGGTGTTGCTAAAGTGTTTTGGTGGTTGTTGCACAGGGGCCTTCAGTGTAAAGGTTGTCGAGTGTTGAGTGTTTCGATAGTTGTCAAGGTGTTGCTAAGGTGTTTGCAGTGTTTTCAGTAGTTTCCAGTGTGTTGATTTGGGGTTTCTTGTGTTTTGTGTGGTTGCCTAGTTGTTGCTAAGGTGTTTTTGGAGTGATGTTAAAGTTCTTTTAGCGTTTTTGTGGTTGCCAGGGTGTTGATAAGGTGTTTTCATATCTTCTGTGTGGTTGTCAAGGTGTTGCTAAGGTGTTTTTGGTGTGATTTTTGGAAGACACCAGGGTGATGCCAGCGTGCTTTCAGAATTTTCACCACTAACTTTTCTAACTAGTTGCTAAGCTGTTCTGGAGGATTTCCAGGGTGTGGCTAAGGTGTTTTCAGTAGTTATTGGTTGTACAGATGTTGCTAAGGTGTTACCAGCATTTTATTAGTTGTAATCAATCACGTTGGCAACCAGTTTCTAGAGGTAGTTTCCAGGGTGTTGCTAAGATGTAAACAGCATTTTAATATGTGTAATCAATCCCCTGTTCAACCAGTTGCTAAGCTGTTCTGGGTAGTTGCCAGGGTGTTGCTAAGGTAGCCTCAGCTAAGTGCTTATACGCATTTCCACAGTTTGTACCTGCGTCTCAGTTATAAATCTGCAGATTGGTGTCAGTTTTGAGCATCAGAACACCTCCGCTCTACTCTTCTGTGACCGTCGTAAAGTAAACACAGTGAAACGCCGAGCTTTGAGTCGTTTATCAGCCATCTCCAGCTCCAGTCTGATCAGAATAAAGTCATTAGACTCAATGTTGGTTATCGCCATATAAAAACACATTGGAGGAGCATCTGGGCGATTCCTCTGGGCTCACACACACTTACGCTGGAGTAATGGCTTCGCTGGTCTCCTGATACATCATTAAATATTGTAAAAATGAGCCTTCACTATTTAAAACGCAGGCTGCAAATCTCTTTAATAATGCTCTATATGGCCCTAACGAGCTGCGGGAGACAATGAAGCGATCACTTTAGCGCAGGGGCAGCACAAATCCTCCTCCGGTTGGTCACACGCCAGCTGAGATGTAATGCTTTATTAATGCGCCGTACACTGTGGATCCAGGATTTTATGAGGGAAGTGTTAATAAATTGCAGATGTATTAGCTGTAATGTTGCAATATGATGTAATGAACAGGACAGAGCACTCCAGGGCCGGATGAAAAAGTTAAAGGAAGATGAAACATCAAAAAAAAAAGTCAAAAAAGCGCCATGCAAGTGAGTCATACAATCCTCCGAATGCAGTGTTTGAAAGCCGTGCAGAAATGATTTACTGAAAATCCACTCCTCTCTTATCTCAGTTGAATATGTGCATTTTTAACATTTGCTCATCATATTTCAACAAAGGCTCATTCTGATTATGTACACCCTATATGCATTTCTGACACACCGAGGTAAGCGGTACCTCTGGCTACATAATTCATGATCTCCAGAAATGTATATAGGGCTACGCTATGAGCCTGTGCTGCCATGATTAGTTACTTTAGCAATGTTTGCTGTGGGTTTGTCACTATATTGTGATTATACTTACAATTATGAATTTAAAATTGAGGTGTTACTTTAAAAAGTATAAAACCCTTGTATTGTGTGTTAGTGTTTTTATTGTTGTTATTATTATTATTAATTATTATTATTATT
>NC_133180.1:77912500-77922500 GCF_049306965.1 Danio rerio
AAGAAAACGATGCATTATTATTATTATTATTCGAGACCCATATCTGACTTATTTCTTAGCAGATAAAAGGTTTTCAAAATGCATATACACTAACTGGCCACTTTATTAGGTACACTTTACTAGTACAGGGTTGGACTCCCTTATGCCTTCAGAACTGCTTTAATCCTTCATGGCAGAGATTCAACAAGCTACTGGAAATATTCCTCAGAGATTTTGCTCCATATTGTCATGATAGCATCACACAGTTGCTGCAGATTTGTCGGCTGCACATCCATGATGCCAATCTCACCACATCCCAAAGCTGCTCTATTGGATTGAGCTCTGGTGACTGTGGAGGCCATTTGAGTACAGTGAACTCATCATCATGTTCAGCAGTCTGAGATGATTGAGCTTTATGACATGCTGCGTTATCCTGCTGGAAGTAGCCATCAGAAGATGGAGACACTGTGCTCATAAAGGGATGGACATGGTCAGCAGCAATACTCAGGTAGGCTGTGGCGTTGATGCTCAATTGGTACTAATGGACCCAAAGAAAATCTCCCCCACACCATTACACCACCACCACCAGCCTGAACCGCTGATACAAGGCAGGATGATCCATGCTTTCATGTTGTTGAGGCCAGATTGTGAGCCGAGCATCCGAATGTGTCAGCAGAAATGGAGACTCATCAGAGCAGCAACATTTCTCCAATCTTCTATTGTGCAGTTTTGGTGAGTCTGTGTGAATTGTAGCCTCAGTTTCCTGTTCTTAGCTGACAGGAGCGGCACCCGGTGTGCTCTTCTGCTGCTGTAGCCCATCCGCCTCAAGGTTGGACGTGTTGTGTGTTCAGAGATGCTCTTCTGCAGAGCTCGGTTGTAGCGAGTGCTTATTTGAGTTACTGTCGCCTTTCTATCAGCTGGAACCAGTCTGGCCATTCTCCTCTGACCATCAACAAGGCATTTGCGCCCACAGAACTGCCGCTCACTGGATATTTCCTTTTTGTCGGAGCATTCTCTGTAAACCCTAGAGATGGTTGTGCGTGAAAATCCCAGTAGATCAGCAGTTTCTGAAATACTCAGAGCAGCTCATCTGGTACCAAAAACCATGCCACATTCAAAGTCTCTTAAATCCCCTTTCATTCCCATTCTGATGCTCGCTTTGAACTGCAGCAGATAGTCTTGACCATGTCTACATGGCGAAATGCATTGATATGCTGCTATGTGATTGGCTGATTGGAGATTTGCATTAATGAGCAGGTGGACAGGTGTACCTAATAAAGTGGCCGGTAAGTGAATTGATGTTTCCATTTAGCCTTTTTTAACATTATTTTCCAAAATGTGAATAAAAATATGTGGATGGAATCAACTGAAACTCAAACTATGAGCAAGCTTTATTAATACTCTGACATTATTATAATGTTGTGCAATTTTCCATTTTTAATTTGAGCGCTGCAGCAAGTGGAGGTTGGCATGATTCAATGTCAAACGTCTGTATTTTAGGAGCTCGGAGAGTGAGACTTGCTCAAGGTTTTCTGATTGTAATGAGCATTTATTGAGCTGCTGCTGCTGCTGCATGAACTGTGCTGTGGATTCTGTGGATCATTTTGGTTTGCATTCATTTATTCGGCCAATATGCTACATTATTATTTGGGTACAGCCATGCTGATAAATAATTTACACTGGGTCAGAATTATAAGCTCTCCTGTATATTCATTTTCCTGATTTCTGTTTAACGGAGGGAGCACATTTCTAATCATAATAGTTTTAATTACTCATTTCTAATAACTGATTTCTTTACTCTTTTTTCATGATGACAGCACATAATATTAGACTAGATATTCTTCAAGACACTAGTATTCAGCTTAAATTAACATTTAAAGGCTTCACTCTGGCTTTGTTCCCTAACAGGCTAATAATATTGAACTTAAAATGACTTGGCAAAAATTAAGTGAAATAAAACAAATAAGATATAATAATAATAATAACAATAACAATAATAACAAAATTAATAACAATAATAATAATCATAATGGCATAATAATAATAATAATAATAACACAAAAATAATAATAACAATATTAATAAAAATAATAATAACAATAATACCAATATCATTAACAATAATAATAATCATAATGACATAATAATAATAATCATAATAATAATAATAATAATATTAACAATATTAATTACAATAATAATAATAATAACAATAGCAATAATAATTATAATATTAATAATAGTAATAATAATAACGCAATAATAATAGTAATAGTAGTAATAGTAATAGTAATAATTGTAATAATAATAACGCAATAATAATAATAATAATAATAATAATAGTAAAATAGTAATAATAATAACGCAATAATAATAATAATAATAATAATAATAATAATAATAATAATAATAGTAATAATAATAGTAATAGTAATAATAGTAATAATAACAACGCAATAATAATAATAATAATAATAACGCAATAATAATAATACTAATAGTAATAATAGTAATAATAATAATAATAATAGTAATAGTAATAATAATAACGCAATAATAATAATAATAGTAATAGTAATAATAATAATAGTAATAATAATAATAATAGTAATAATAATAATAGTAATAATAATAATAATAGTAATAGTAATAATAGTAATTATAATAACGCAATAATAATAATAACAACAACTACAACAACAATAATAATAATAATAATAATAATAATAATAATAATAATAATAGTAACACAATAATAACAATAATAATACTAATAACACAATAATAATATCAATAATAGTAATGATGATAATAATAATAATAATAATATTAATAATAGCAATAATAATAATAATAATAATAATAATAATAATAATAATAATAGTAATAATAATAATAATAGTAATAGTAATAATAATAACGCAATAATAATAATAATAATAATAATAATAATAATAGTAATAATAATAATGGTTATAATAATAATAATAGTAATAATAATAATAGTAATAATAATAATAATAGTAATAGTAATAATAGTAATTATAATAACGCAATAATAATAATAACAACAACTACAACAACAATAATAATAATAATAATAATAGTAACACAATAATAACAATAATAATACTAATAACACAATAATAATATCAATAATAGTAATGATGATAATAATAATAATAATAGCAATAATAATAATAATAATAATAATAATAATAGTAATAATAACACAATAATAATAATAATAATAATAATAATAGTAATAATAACACAATAATAATAATAATAATAATAGTAATAATAATAATAGTAATAATAATAATAATAGTAATAGTAATAATAGTAATTATAATAACGCAATAATAATAATAACAACAACTACAACAACAATAATAATAATAATAATAATAGTAACACAATAATAACAATAATAATACTAATAACACAATAATAATATCAATAATAGTAATGATGATAATAATAATAATAATAGCAATAATAATAATAATAATAGTAATAATAACACAATAGTAATAATAATAATAATAATAATAGTAATAATAACACAATAATAATAATAATAATAATAATAATAATAATAATAATAATAATATGGGTTGGGGAAGGGATATCCCTATTTTCACATCCCAATGTAAATTTAACACAGAAATGCCAACTGACCCAGCCAGGACTTGTACCAGCGACCTTCTTGCTGTGAGGCCACAGTGCTAACCACTGAGCCCTCATGCCACATTTCCTAATTAAAAATTTCTTTATTTCTGGTGAAATTATATTCATATCGTTAAATGTATCGCAGAAAAGCAAAATATTGTAATGTAAGATTTTTTCCAAAATGGTGCAGCGCCACTTCTACTGTATATTTAGGCTTTTATTTTGGAGTGCTTTGAGGAAAAACTAAAGCTCTTAATTTGTCCTGGGGGGTAGCATCCCTGTTTTATTTTGCTTTAGGGCTAATTTAATAAAACAGGTTGAAATCAAAGCCATATTTGATCACTTAATCCAATCAAAAAATGCATTTCCAATGAAAGACACAGCAGCTTCGCGTTCTTGTTCCCAGAGTATTTAAATAAAGCAACAACACAAATGAAGATGTGAGAGAGTGTCGATGACTCAGAATAATAGCAGAGATCATCAGAAGGGAAATATCATACGCCGATGTCATTATTCACGCTGGATCTCCCCAACGTTCCCGCCAACTATAAGCACAACTAGATATTAAAGTTTGAGGACAAACTTTATGGTGGCTTGAAAAGCCGAATCTGAAAGTTTGAAGAGGTTTTAAAGTGTAAATAGCATGTTAGTATGATTTTAGCTTGAGGTAACATATTACTAGCATGAATTAGCATGCTAGTAAGATGATTCTTACATGAATTAGCATGTTGTTAGCATGATTCTAGCATGAATTAGCAAGTTACTAGCATGTTTCTAACATGAATTAGCATGTTGTTAGCGTGATTCTAGCATGAATTAGCATGTTACTAGCATGATTCTAGCATGAATTAGCATGCTACTTGGATAATTCTAGCATGAATTAGCATGTTAGTAGAGTTATTCTTACATGAATTAGCATGTTGTTAGCATGATTCTAGCATGAATTAGCATGTTACTAGCATGATTCTAGCATGAATTAGCATGTTGTTAGCATAAATCTAGCATAAATTAGCATGTTACTAGCATGATTCTAGCATGAATTAGCATGTTGTTAGCATGATTCTAGCATGAATTAGCATTTTACTAGGCGGTTGCTACGGTGTTTTAAGTTGTTGCTAAGGTGGTGCCAGGCAGTTGCTAAGGTGGTCTGACTAGTTGCTAGGTGGTTGCTAAGGTGGTGCTAGGTGGTTGCTAGGGTGTTCTGAGTGGTTGCTAGGTGGTTGCTAAGGTGTTGCTAGGTGGTTGCAAAGGTGTCCTAAGTGGTTGCTAGGTGGTTGCTAAGGTGTTGCTAGGTGGTTGCTAGGCGGTTGCTAGGGTGTCCTAAGTGGTTGCTAGGCGGTTGCTAGGGTATTCTGAGTGGTTGCTAAGGCGTTGCTAGGTGGTTGCTAGGGTGTCCTGAGTGGTTGCTAGGTGGTTGCTAAGGTGTTGCTAGGCGGTTGCTAGGGTGTTCTGAGTGGTTGCTAGGTGGTTGCTAAGGTGTTGCTAGGTGGTTGCTAAGGTGTCCTGAGTGGTTGCTAAGGTGTTGCTAGGTGGTTGCTAAGGTGTTGCTAGGTGGTTGCTAGGGTGTCCTAAGTGGTTGCTAGGTGGTTGCTAAGGTGTTGCTAGGCGGTTGCTAGGGTGTTCTGAGTGGTTGCTAAGGTGTTGCTAAGTGGTTGCTAAGGTGTCCTAAGTGGTTGCTAGATGGTTGCTAGGGTGTTCTGAGTGGTTGCTAAGGCGTTGCTAGGTGGTTGCTAGGGTGTCCTGAGTGGTTGCTAGGTGGTTGCTAAGGTGTTGCTAGGCGGTTGCTAAGGTGTCCCAAGTGGTTGCTAGGTGGTTGCTAAGGTGTTGCTAGGTGGTTGCTAAGGTATTCTGAGTGGTTGCTAAGGCGTTGCTAGGCGGTTGCTAGGGTGTCCTGAGTGGTCGCTAGGCCCTTACTAAGGCATTACTAGGCCGTTGCTAGGTGGTTGCTAGGCGGTTGCTAGGGTAATTTGGGTGGTTGCTTGGCAGTTGCTAGGGTACCCTGGTTGGTTACTAGGCAAGCCTCACATACATGATTGATAAAACATTTATACTTAGTAAGCATTTCTAGCAAGTTACAGTACTGGGCTAGTCAATATTAGCATGTAGCTAGTCACTGCTAGCATGTGTAGCATATAGGAAGTTCCGTTTGCTAGCATGAGTCAAACGAGCCAATCTCCAAGTCTCTACGATGTTCTGATGCTGAGATATAGCTGTTGATGAATGGTTGCTAGGGTACTCTGTTTTGTTGCTATGGGCGAGGTTACAGAGTGAACTTGAATGTGGTTGGTTGTCTTAGTCGAATGAACCAACCCCCATGTCTCTATGACACTGCTATGCAAAGATATGCATCTTGGCCTATTTTAATGGAAGTCTATGGAATCAATTTGGGGGCGTGGCTTGTGAGCTTCATTATCATACTGAGATGCTCATTGGTTGTCTGAGTCAGATGAGCCATCCCCCAAGTCAATAGGACACTGCTATGCAAAGATATGCATGTAGGCCAGTTATTAACATGAGTCTAGTTTGAATTAGCATGTTACTAGCATGATTCTAGTACAAATTAGCATGTCATTAGCATGTTTCCAGTATGAGTTAGCATGTCATTAGCATGATTAGCATATGAGTAGCATGTTGCTAGCATGATTGGCATGTTATTAGCATGTTAGAATTATGAGCATTTGATAGCACAGCTAATTACATTCTATAGGACAGTTGCTAGGGTGCAGTATGTGGTAGTTAGGGGTGTGGCTAGAAAGTTAAAAGGCCATCAGTGATTGGCTGCTGGCTAGACTGAGTTAAATGAGCTCAGCCATTAGTCTGTATGACAGTCTGATGCAGAGTTATGAGCTCACAAAGTTTGATCCCATGTTAAGTCAATGAGAGTCTTTTGTAATGGAAGTCTACGGGACAGTTGCTAGGGTGCCATAAGTGGTTGCTAGGGAGTGGCTAGTAAGTCTAAAGGTCATCAGTGATTGGCTGCTGACTAGACTGAGTTGAATGAGGCCTGACTCTAGTCTGTAGGACAGTCTGATGCAGAGTTATGAGCTCACAAAGGTTGACTCAATGTTAAGTCAATGGCAGTCTTTTACAATGGAAGTCTATGGGACAGTTGCTAGGGTGCCAAAAGTGGTTGCTAGGGAGTGGCTAGTAAGTTTAAAGGTCATCAGTTATTGGCTGCTGGCTAGACTGAGTTAAATGAGCCCAGTTAGAAGTCTGTAGGAACGTCTGATGCAGAGTTATGAGGTCACAAAGTTTGACCCAATGTTAAGTCAATGGGAATTTTGGGAATTTTCCGGGTCGTTTTTCGGAAAACCGAAAGTCGGATCAGTCGGAAAAGATATAGCAACCCGAGTCAGACCAGTTTGAAGGTTTGACGAAAGTTTGAGGTATGAAGCTTGAAAGGGTTAGGAGGAGATAGACTTTAAAATTAGTCTCAGAAGAAAGAAGAAGAAGAAGCAGAACTAGATTCTTAAAGTTTGAGAACAAACTTTGAGGCTGGCTTGTGAAAGCCTGACGGTAATAGTTTATTTAAACAGTTTTAAAAAGTATGAAAAGATAGATAGATAGATAGATAGATAGATAGATAGATAGATAGATAGATAGATAGATAGATAGATAGATAGATAGATAGATAGATAGATAGATAGATAGATAGATAGATAGATAGATAGATAGATAGATAGATAGATAGATAGATAGATGTTGTTAGCATGATTCTAGCAAGAATTAGCATAATGTTAGCATGATTCTAGCATGAATTAGCATGTTGTTAGCATGATTCTAGCATGAATTAGCATGTTGTTAGCATGATTCTAGCATTATTTAGCATGTTATAAGCATGATTCTAGCATGATTTAGCATGTTGTTAGCACGATTCTAGCATGAATTAGCATGTTACTAGCATGATTCTAGCATGAATTAGCATGTTGTTAACATAATTCTAGCATGAATTAGCATGTTACTAGCATGATTCTAGCATGAATTAGCATGTACCTAGCATGATTTTAACAAGAATTAGCATGTTACTAGCATGATTTAAGCATGATTTAGCACAATTCTAGCATGAATTAGCATGTTGTTAGCATGATTCTAGCATGAATTAGCATGTTACTAGCATGATTCTAGCATGAATTAGCATGTTGTTAGCATGATTCTAGCATGACTTAGTATGTTACTAGCATGATTCTAGCATGAATTAGCATGTTACTAGCAAGATTCTAGCATGAATTAGCATGTTGTTAGCATGATTTTAGCATGAATTAGCATGTTACTAGCATGATTCTAGCATGAATTAGCATGCTGTTAGCACAATTCTACTATGAATTAGCATGTTACTAGCACAATTCTAGCATGAATTAGCATGTTACTAGCATGATTCTAGTATGAATTAGCATGTTGTTAGCATGATTCTAGCATGAATTAGCATGTTGTTAGCATGATTCTGGCATGAATTAGCATGTTATTAGCATGATTCTAGCATGAATTAGCATGTTGTTAGCATGATTCTAGCATGAATTAGCATGTTACTAGCATGATTCTAGCATGAATTAGCATGTTGTTAGCATGCTTCTAGCATGAATTAGCATGTTACTAGCATGATTCTAGCATGAATTAGCATGTTGTTAGCATGATTTTAGCATGAATTAGCATGATTCTAGCATGATTCTAGCATGATTTAGCATGTAGTTAGCATAAATTAGCATGTTACTAGCATCAGCATGTTACTAGCATGATTTTAGCATGATTCTAGCAGGAATTAGCATGTTGTTAGCATGATTCTAGCATGAATTAGCATGTGACTAGCATGATTCTAGCATGAATTAGCATGTTGTTAGCATGATTCTAGCATGATTTAGCATGTGACTAGCATGATTCTAGCATGAATTAGCATGTAACTAGCATGATTCTAGCATGAATTAGCATGCTGTTAGCATGATGGATGGATAGATAGATAGATAGATAGATAGATAGATAGATAGATAGATAGATAGATAGATAGATAGATAGATAGATAGATAGATAGATAGATAGATAGATAGATAGATAGATAGATAGATGGTGTGCGAGCCTGATTCAAACAAGCCAACCCCCGCCTCTCTACGATGTTCTGATGCTGAGATATAGCTGCTGTTATATCGTTGCTAGGTTAGTCTGTTTTGTTGCTATGGAGTTGATTGACAGCATAGACTGATGATGTATCAAAGCTTCTTGCCAGTATGAACAGTTAAAAACAACCCCCATGTCTCTATCACACTGCAGCATGACAATATCAGTCTGAACCTCTTTAATGGCAGTCTATGGGACAGTTGCTAGGGTGCAGTATCTGGTTGTTAGGGTGTGGCTAGAAAGTTAAAAGGCCATCAGTGATTGGCTGCTGGCTAGACTGAGTTAAATGAGCTCAGCCATTAGTCTGTAGGACAGTCTGATGCAGAGTTATGAGCTTACAAAGTTTGATGCAATGTAAAGTCAATGAGAGTCTTTTGCAATGGAAGTCTATGGGACGGTTTCTAGGGTACAAAAGTGGTTGCTAGGGCGTGGCCAGAAAGTTTAAAGGTGATCGGTCATTGGCAGTTTGATAGTCTGAGTTAAATGAGCCCAGTTAGAAGTCTGTGTGACATTCTGATGCGGAGTTATGAGGTCACAAAGTTTGATCCAATGTTACGTCTATGGGATTTTTCCGACGGTCCCGGGACGTTTTTCGGAAAACCGAAAGTCGGATCAGTCGGAAAGGATATAGCAACTCGAGTCAGAATAGTTCGGAGGTCTGACCCGAGTTTGATGGTCATAGCTTCAAAGGCCTAGGACGAGATAGAGTTTAATTTTTAGTCTCAGAAGAAGAAAATATAATAACTAGATTCTTAAAGTTTGAGAACAAACTTTGAGGCTGGCTTGTGAAAGCCTGACGGTAATAGTTTATTTAAACAGTTTTAAAAAGTATGAAAAGATAGATAGATAGATAGATAGATAGATAGATAGATAGATAGATAGATAGATAGATAGATAGATGTTGTTAGCATGATTCTAGCATGAATTAGCATAATGTTAGCATGATTCTAGCATGAATTAGCATGTTGTTAGCATGATTCTAGCATGAATTAGCATGTTGTTAGCATGATTCTAGCATGATTTAGCATGTTATTAGCATGATTCTAGCATGATTTAGCATGTTGTTAGCACGATTCTAGCATGAATTAGCATGTTACTAGCATGATTCTAGCATGAATTAGCATGTTGTTAACATAATTCTAGCATGAATTAGCATGTTACTAGCATGATTCTAGTATGAATTAGCGTGTTACTAGCACGATTCTAGCATGAATTAGCATGTTACTAGCATGATTCTAGC